>NC_085137.1:455188003-455320503 GCF_035046485.1 Aedes albopictus | reverse complement strand
TGCTATTACAAAGATATAAAACAATAAATGCTTCAATAAATTAAGAAACACGCAGATTTCGAATCCAACGTCGCAACCAAAACTGCGTCTTGGAAACGTGCCAAGTCGACCGGTATACGGTGCTGCGTCGGTTACCATCGACACACGGATGGATCAATAACATTTCCAGTATTTTCCCAGCAATTGGAATTCCCACATATATATAACCCACCCGACACGTCCCCATCGTTATTAGTTCCGAGCCGGTTGATGGTGTTCACTAGCAATCACTCAGGTGGAAAATTCAAATTAAATACTTGGCAAGTGGGAGACCAGCCAGCAGTTTATTGCACCATTGATCCTAAAACAATACGCACCCGGGTCGTTTCTTTATCGTCATCGTCAGATAAAGGATTCTCACAAGACAATTAAGGCGGATGATCTCACTTCATTAGAATAAAACAAGGTAGGTGGTCGTTTGAATTTTTAGCTCTTCTGTGTGAACATTCCCAGGAGATCTAATTATTGCTTCTAGTACCTTTGTCGCTTTTGTGTTGTCCTTTAGTCCTGGAGAGGACGAGAAACCGGATAATTATATTTGTTTGAATTCAGAGTAGAAGATGATAACGGTAACCGAACAAGAAAGTGTCACGACATTTTAACATGACATGTTACATTGTAACCTAAAACCATTTTTTTCTGGTGTATCAAAATAAACAACTAAGTGTTTCGAACCAAACTTAGCGTTTTTTTATAAAGTTCTTTATTTGTACGTATTTTTGTAATAAATTAGTGATTAGCAATGAAAAATTTAAACAAAGAAAGCATATTTTAAACTTTTTAATGTCATAAATAACTTAAGATACAGGCAATATTAGACAAATCGTAGAAAATACAATAAAAACATACTGAATAACCAATAACTTTACAAGTTCTATAAAAAAAATTAGAATAAAATGTATGTAGACAGTTGTAAACGAAACTTTACACAACATTTTGCTCTATATTTCGTCAATGAGATTCGGTCTGAGAAGCTCGCAGTCAGTTTAATATTTTTTTCTTGCTGAAATGGAGAATTTATCATCTCATCATACAAAAATTTAGCTCATTACTACAAATCTAGTACTTTACCGATCGTGTCCTATTACAGGATATTATTAAACGTTGTTTTTTTTTATTTCTTATTAATCTCTATTCGGGTTCAGTTGAGAGCCGACTGTAAGCCAGAACCGGGACAAAGTGGAAGGACTAACTAATATAAAATAAGATTTCTCGCCTTGTATTATCCTCGTCCCCTGCAACAGCATGCCAACGGACCGGAAGATAGGCGCAATGAAAAAGATGACCGAAAGACAACCGGCCATCGAACGGGTGCATCCGAGCATGGAACCCATTGTACGGGATGGTAAAATGTATGATTTTTATTCCCATCGCATGCATTGCAACTGAGTTTATCTAATTCCCACAAATGTCCTCCCTTTCCCCCATCAGACGCGAGCAAATCGAGCTGGAGAGCAAGGTCCGCCGGGAGTACCAGAAAAAGTGGGGCTTCATAACGGAGCCGGAATCGACGGAGTACTTTGACCTCAAGAAGAACAACCAGCGGTTGAAGGAGTTGCAGCAGCAGAAGAATCAAAAGGTGAACCTGCACGAGTACAACGGACACGGCGAGTCGTACTTTGTATCGAAGCAAATGTTCAAGACACTGCTGGACACCTGTCGATGTGGGAGGAAAAAGGTCTGCAATCTACACGCACTCAAGTGTCTGCAGAAACCGAAGAGTACATACGAGAAGACCGATGACGAGGAGGAGGAAGAAGAACAGGACGCGGAGAAGGATGACGCGTCCAGCGATAAAAGTACGAACTATATTCCAAAAGTGCCGGTGTTGAGCTCAGGTCAGTACCTGTGATTTACAATTGTTATTCTACTATGTTTGGATTGACTTTCTCAGTCACTAAGTCAAGACAAGTATTTTATACTGTTTCGACGTTTAGGCCTTTTGGTTGTGGCCTTTTTCAGGGATTGTCAAAAGCATATATTAACATAAAACATAGAACATAAAACATTGAATTTGGACTCACTATTGCCTACTGTCTACCGTCACGAATAATTTCTCCTGATTTGGCCATGGGAGTGTCGTATTCGAAATCTACTATTATTATTAACAAAAACAAAATTCTAATTCTAACTCGACCGTTCTTCGTAACACTTGTCATATAACTGAAGGGAAATTTATATCGATCCGTTCGCTTCTTTTTCTTCCCTTGAGTTCATTTCAGTATCTGTCATCAATACACACTCAACGTAAACTACGTAAAAGTGATTTGATTTCACTCATTACTATTCGCCTCGTATCCACTACAGAGAGGGGAGATGGAGTTTTTATGCCTGCTTGAAGTTTTTGGTTGGTATTATTTTACAATATTGGTAGTGTTTTCTGACTTACTGTTCGCTAGATTAACAATTTTGAGAATTATTCTTTAGCTACACAATCACTCAACACTGCAACGACCGTTTCAAAATGGATGTATGTAACATCTTCAGGAGATGGTGGCCTTCATCGAAAATTGTGGGTCACAATTGTGGGTCGCCACACACACCGTTCTCCTGCGCACCGCCAAAGGTCGTCCTTGCTCGCGTCACTTGAAAAGAGTGGCTGCAGGTCCTCCTCGCTCATGGTCCATGTCTAGTGTCCGTAGAGGACCATCAGTCTTATAAGCTTCCTATATATGGTCATACATTTACAGTATGCGGCAGGAAAAAATGCGAAAGTGTTTTTCAACTTCAAACCTCATTTTCGTCCATTTGACATTAACCAATCTATGTTTCAACGTTCCATGATCTATAATAGGCTAGTTTTCTGAAAAGTTAATCAAAAAATTTCCCATTTTGGTCACTAACCTTTACAGGGCGGCGCCTGAAGATGAAGACCACCAGAATTTTCAAACCGCAGAAAATCGCACAGGTCGCTAAATTTCGCATCTGATAAAACAAAATTTTTGATTTTCTCTACAATATCATCAAATATATGTACTTATTTCATCTGCTATGTGAAACTACATGGCTCTGGATCAGTGTGGTCTGGTTGTTCATCGAATTTGAGCTAATTTTGTTACTGTTATAGTCATTTTGTTTAATGACCATTGGGCGCGCAGTTTATTATTATCCGCTAATTAGGCCTACATTATCACATGTTAAACATCAAATGTGTTCATTTTTATTTTTCAGTGCTAGAATAGACATTGACTGATACACTGTCATGAAAAAATAGTCATATATATCCCATATTTAGCGTGTAATAGTGCCTTGAACTTTTCGCATTTTTTCCTGCCGCACCCTGTAGTGCGGCGTTGAAACTTTTTTGACCGCTGCTTTTTTCTTGTTCCAATAGAAGGCACGACTTCTGCTGATGATGCGTCATCGTATATCACGACCGTTAGCTAGAAACCAAGGTTAACAAATTCTTCCCCCACCTCAAAGGTATCCCGGTCTGACATGACACTGATGCAAACAGGCCCCTGACACGGCCTATATCAATGCATTGGAATCATGGTAGACAGGATGCCCTGGGCGCTAGTAAATAGCGCCCACTGTCAAATGTGAAAACATCAACAATTTTTTGTTTAACGTTTATTTTGATTTGTTGATCAGTTTTTGGAATCATTTTTTTCATCTCTTATGATCACAAAACACTTCAAACTCGCTTAATATTAATGTACGGTAAGAGGAGCATGCGATTAGTTGAATAAAGCAACCCAACAAACACGCATTGTGAATGTGATGTCGTGTGTGGCTCACAACATCAAACAAAAGCTGCGTTTGTTGATTACACGCTCGTTTCAATTTGCACGAATATGAGTATAAGGCAGTTAGATGTTGGCTACGATAAATTTCATTGATGCCAGGGGCCTGGATGCAAAGGCTTGTCCTGCCTAGTGTCTAGCACAGTTTCACCTACGAACATGTACTTCATATTTAGCCACATTCACCACCTGATCGACCTTCGTTGTTTTATTATTCACATGAGTTTACAGTCATACCTCGACATAACATAACTGTATATTTATATTCGTTAGGTTATATCGAAGTTACGTTAAATAGGGTGACGAAGGGTATTATCGGCAGGTTTGTTCTCTTCGTTATGGGGGTTTTTGTGGGCCGAATTGCCTAAAATTTGGGCATATAACTCAGCTTGGTTGGGAAGGATTTGAGGCCAACTCTGAGACCTACAGGTTTCATAAAATCCCCCATGACGAAGAGAACAAAACTGCCGAAAATACGTAAGTTCCCCTATATCAAAGCAAAAACATTTTTTCATAATTTTTGGCTCAAAAGTATTATTTGAAGAGAAAATCATCATAAAGCTCATGTTATTTATCGAACAGGGTGTTTCAGCCTTTCTTGTGTATTTTTCTTAGCATTTTCTATATAATCTAAATATTAAATAAATAAGTTTGTTTCGTATTCTTCCAAAGTTATAACGAAATAAGAACACAATCTAGCTCCGAATGTGGTCAACTTTTTGACCCAATATTGTTAATATTTTCTGATCAAAAAAAAGTGCTTTTTACTCAGCATTACTATTTTTAAAATAATAATAGTATTTTATGATCGATGTTGATTTTAGATTCCTCCAGAAATACCACTTATGATTTAATCAGGGATTCCTACTAAGATTCTTCCAGTTATTTCTGCTTATTCTTCTAGGAATGCCTGCAGTAATTACTCCAAGAGTTCATAATAAAATTCCTTAAGAAATTGCTCCTGTGATACCTCTTAACATATTTCCAGTGATTTCTCCAAAGCTTCCTTTAGGAACACCTCCCGAGATTATCCCAAGATTCCTTCTACGGTTTCTCAATTAATTCCTTCTGGCATTATACAGTACAATTGTAATGAAAGTAAAACACGTCTAAAGGGTACCTTCTTCGAGCTCCAGCATTACCAATCCTTTGGCGACCGACAAAATTGACTGACTATTGGCTGTTTCAATGGCATGCATCTGATCTTCCTGCTTGTGAAAATTCTACCTAGTTCTGGTCATGTGGGAACTAACCGCAGAATCGAAATACCAGGTATTTTCTTTTCCAGTCTCTGCAGTCAGCATCGCACAAAGAGCACTCCGTTTAAGCTTCGACGTACCTTGCGTTTGGGGACAGTTCGCAGCAAAATATTTAGGCTTGTTGCAGGTGAAGCACGTTCCCGATTTCCTTTCAGTTCTTGGATGCCTTGGTTTCTGCTTGGTATACAAGCACCTTCAACACCAGTCGACTTCAACTTGACATCCTGGAGAACTTTCGCCTTCACAACATCTTCCGTTAATTTCATTCCGGATTATTGAAGCCTCATGATCATAGGGTTATAATACTCCGGGAGCCCTTTTATTAATAATGACGCCAGTCACTGGTCCTTGACTACGAAACCAATTTCGCACAAACAGTTCATCGTTGTCACTAGCTCGTCGACATAATCTTCAACCGAGGAACATTCTTCAAGCTTGACCGACGTTAGCCTGTCCAGTAGACCAAAATCTTCTCAATAGACCGTCATCCTCAAATGCCTTTTGAAGACAGTCCCATGCTTCCTTCGCAGTTCTTGCTCGTTGAACCAGGCTGTAGTTATTCTTCTCGATGCTCAGGTATATTGTCGCCAACGCTCTTTCATCTAAATCCAGGTCGACAGCTTGATCTTGGGGCGGTTTCACTGCTCGCCAGGAACCCTCTCGGATCAATGTCATTTTCACAGCAAACGCTCATGACGGGTAGTTTTGGCGTCCTCGCAACCTCTCGATGGCCGATAAGTTCATGGGATTTCCGGCAAGATGCACACTTCCAGTTAATCGCCCGGTACTTCATGTAGCTGCTCCGGCATTGTGGAACGTCGTCCTTGTACTTCCGGTCGTCTCTCGTGATTGGCATTATTCCGTTTCATTTAAGCTTCGATAATACTCCAGCATTCCAGACTATGGACACTCTGGGCTCATAACAAATAGTAATGGAAGTAAACTGCCCATAATCGCATAGTTGACGTAATCACCATTGACAATGTCAGCATTCACAAGCTAATATCTATCAAATGTGCATTATTGTGACCAGTTTTATTCAATAGAGCACAAGATCTATAATCACTAGATAGATATCAACGTGAAAAAAAATCATAAACTTTTCATAAATCACTGTTAAAATTTCATAAGTGTGTTGAAAACTACAATGGCGCTTACGTCAACTATGCGATTATGGGCAGTAAAGCACGTCTTTACTGTACAAAATCTGAACTCGTTCAACTATTGATAAGGCTACAACAAACTCTAGTTGCTAACGGCTGCTGAGGGGTATCCGAAGAAGTCGTAGGTTACTTCAATGAACACGCTTCAATAAGTACTTCTCGGCCGGCTTCTTCCAGGAGATCCTCCAGAAACTTCATATGTGATTTCTCCAGGGGTTTTTGCAAGGATTCCTTAGATTTTTTTCCTGAAAATGTTTTCAAGGGAGTCTTTCAGGAACTCTGGGGAACAAGGGATTCTTCTGCTAGGAATTCTCCGTGGAATTCTGACAGAACTCTCTTCAAGTTTGCTCCAGCCAAATCCTGATTCCTCCAGAAATTTCTTATAGTACTTCTCCAGAAATTCTTACTTGATTTTCTTCAGCAAGTGTTCCGACACAGATCGAAAAATAGTGTTCATTTCTGTGACATATAATGCACATAATTGGAGCGTAGGATTTCACAGAAGTTCACATGACATGTCATGTAGAACTCATGAAATATCATGTAAACTTTCATTATATGTCATGTAATTCAGCATGACTCTGAGTTTTTACATGACATACAACACAAATTTACATGATACTAGAAATTTACATGACAAAAGAGAAGTTTTAAAAGGTTTTTATTAAAAGGCCCACAACAAGTTTGTGGCCCGGCACCCCAGAAAATACAAATCTGGCCCTGATGGCAAAAATAATGAACCGCGAGGTCACTGCGCTCTACGGCGAACCCAGCATTCTGAAGGTTGACAAAGCCGGAAGGATATGGAGGGCAGGGCATGTTGCAAGAATGCTGGATAGCAACCGAGCAAAAATTTTGTTCACAAGAAATTCGAATGGTACAAGACGACGAGAAGTACAGCAAAGTGGACGTGGGATGACCAGGTCTAGAATGATTTGTCGAGGCAGGACTTTCCTGAAGTTGGCGAGAAGCAGCAACGAACCGAAATGTGTGGCGTAGTGTTGTAGACTCAGTCTTATCTGTATAAAGAAGTGAAACTCAATAAATGAATGAATGCTTCAATTAGACTGTTCTATTGCAGAATGTAAATAATCGAAGATTATAGCGCTGCCTGCCACACGATATACACATGCAAAATGGTCATTGGCAGAGGAAGCTCTCAGTTAAAAACTGTGGAAGTGCTCATTGAACACTAAGCTGAGAAGCAGGCTTTGTCCCAGTGAGGACGTTACGCCAAGAAGAGAGAGAGAGAGAGCGCTAAAAATGTTAGTTGGGACTGCAGTAAGGTCAAGCATGAAGTTCAATATCTGTTTAAGGTCTTAAGGTCGTAAGGTCATAAGGTTTAACATCTTGAAACTCTTCAGAAAACTCCTGAGATTCACGTTAGACTTCCTTTAAAGTCCACTGAAGCCCCTGGACACCCCATGAAACCTCTCAAAACGCCTTGAAGAAATTCACCCCCCGTAAACCCTCATGAGACCCCGCGTAGACATACTTCAAAATCTACTGAAGCCCCATGAAACCACATGGAACCGCTTGACACGTATTGAAACACCTTAAAACATTTCAGGAAGCTCGTCTGGGTTAACTTTAACTCTAGTGAAACCCCTGGATTTCACTGAAATGCCTTTCAACACCTTCGTAACCCGCCTGAAGCACTCATGAAAACCTCTAAAACCCCACGAAACCCCCAAAAACCCCTTCTGGAATCCCCTGAAACCCTGAAACCCTCAATACCCCTTGAGCGCCTTACAATCCTTCGGAAACCTTTTTGAGCACTTCTAGAAGGCTCTCAATCTCTCAGATACTGGTAACCCCTTTGAACCTCCGGAAATGCCTTGAAATCCCTGTGGAACTACCCTGAAGCTTCCCTGGCAGCCCCCTTAAACCCTTCTTAACTCTCTCTACCAAATTAAATTATACGGCCAGGTTTCCGACAATTTGACCGACCAAAACCCCTCAGAAACTAATCTGCCGATAACACCCTAAGTCACCTTATCTAAAAATAAAATGTTCCACAACATACCGTGTCCGTACCTAATTCCATTTACTTAACCCTTTCCTTTCCACGACTTCGAACAACTGTACTGACCCCACTCGCATAACAGTTCCATCTTTTCTGGGTTTCCTATGGGACTGTTATGCGAGTGGGGGCAGTATATCTAGGGTCAAAACAGCGTTTCCGAATAAAAAGCTTAAACAAAAGTTATTGCAAATTGGCTAAATTTTTCGAAATCAATGAAAAAACCAATTGGTTGTAAATCAATAGGTTTTGATAGTTTATCAATAGTTCCTCTATTGAAACAAGCATTTAGGATTTCAGATAACCTTTATGAGGTACAATCATATTCTAAATACTAATGCTTCATATTCGTCTGATTCCGTTTGTCCCGAGTACGTCGAAAATCGACGGTGCTCTAGAGCAATCATGGGAAGTAGAGGGTTAAGGCCATGTACTAAGTCTGCGGAATGTATGTTCAGTATTTGATAGCTAGAGAAACTAGGAAACTAGGTAAACACGTTCCCAAACAACCAAATTCAACGAAGAGCTTGGAATTCTGACCACTTAGAGCAACGCTGCAGCCAGCATGAAATGTTTCAAATGTTTTGGGCATCCATAGCAATTCCTTCAACAACCATTTCTCGTGGGCTGAAATAATTTCTTTAAAAATGCTGATGTTGGTGTAACGTAATAAGTGAATGCTGCTAGGTTGATGAAGATCACGAACGAATATGGTGGTAAAAAAAATGGGATGTCATCTCCATTTTCGCCATTTTCCCTTCTGTGTGACAATGTTAGGTACAGAATTTTGATGTTGGGCGTTCTCCAACAAGTTGCTGTTGCTTCCAGATAACATAAAAGGATTTTTTCCCCTCTGTTCCTATTGCAGGAATGTACGGCTGGCCCCAGAACCGCTTCGTCGCCATGGAAAGGACAACCTACTACATCTCGCCACGGTACACGATGCCCGGTCATCCGATCGTGGATAGCCACCCATACAGCAACATCATTTTGGGCTGACTTTCTCATTTTTTCTACCGAATCAATCTCTAGATAATGCAACCGTGTTCGATCCTAACTTCCAATTCTCAATTTGGAATTAGGTAGCTTTGTATTCATAGATTGTGTGTGTGTGTGTGTTACTTACCTCATAATTAAAACAAGAACCTAATCTTCCTCGTCTTAGCCTTGTATCAGCCGTGACATTCCATCCGAAATCACCTTAAGGTCCTTGAGGTCTTTGTTGACCGTTTCAACCAGAAATTGCATCGCCTTTTGTTGCATCGTCAAGAAGCTCTTCATCTCTTCCGATGATTCTGTAGACAAATGAAAGTGAATCAACCATTTTTATTTTTCGCTTAGAATTTCGTCTTACCTTTGTCCAGGGTATAATCGTTAACACCGCCGGCATGGGCCCACTGATTCCTCTGCATTCGCATCTGCGACAGCAACTCACTGAGCTTGCCCTTGAACTGCGTCGGCGTCGAAACCAGCGCGTGCATATTCTCCAACTTGCTCCGGATCATTTCCTCCTCCGGCAGCAGACCGAAGCCCATCTTCCGGGTGCTCTCCTGCTTGACGATGATCCGCAGAATCCGGTGGCTTAGTTCGGCGAATTTTCGACGGTGTTCCATGATTTTGGCGGTTGTGTTGGTGTGCCGTTGCTTCAGCTGTTCGATTTCCTTCTCCACCTTGTCCAGGTAGGACACGTGGATGTCGGTTTCGCCTTCCTGGCACTTGATACGCCACTTCAGTTCCTGGAAACCGATCATCGGAACAGGTATGAAGCGCTTGGGATCGGGGTTGTCGATCTTGGCCTGTTGCCACATCCGAGGGTCGATCCCTTTCGGAGGGTTCTCCAGATATTCCTTTAGTTGGTCTTCTTCAGGGAGAACCAAGGCGACAACAGTTTCGACGCCGAGGGACGTAAGTTGCTGCTTCGGAGCCGGCTGGTTGAGGTAGCTGGCCACTTCCGTGGCCAGGATGCGTTTCGTTTCATTGGAAGTGGTGGATTTCTCCTCCACGTAGATGACTACTTGGGATTTGTTGTCGCCGACCATTTTGACGCTTTCAACGGATATGGCCAAGTTCGGTTTGTTTCCGAAAATCTGGTTCAAACTAGTAACGAACTGTTGCTGTTGATCCTTCATCTGCCCGGCAGTTTTGTTCGTGGTCAAACCAACTAATCCCACCTTATTCTCCTTCCCAGGCAGCTTGGTGTACCCCATGGTCTTGAACCGGCACAGATAATTACTCGGAGTTATCTCAACCGGAGCGCTATTTGGCGAATAGAACGCCTTTCCGGTTCCCAGCATGGCCTGCAGATAGTTCCACTTTGCGATGACCGTGTCCCGTTCATCCCCAAATATAGAAACATTGAAAATGGACTGAGCAAATGCTTCCTCTTGGGTTAAAGCAGCCGGTTGCTGCTGTTGCTGTTGCTGAGGTTGGAATGCCGATTGACCAAAACCCAGTGCAGGTTGTTGCTGTTGTTGGCCAAATGCACCGGTGGTTCCGAATGTTGACGCCCCAAAGCCACCGAATCCAGTTGTAGTGGTGGAACTGGTTTGTCCGAATAGGGACGGAGCTGAACTGGTGGTGGTGGTTCCAAATGCACCGAAACCGCCAAAAGCAGGAGCTGAGGAAGAGAATAAGCAAATTGATAGATATGTGACTTATTAGACATACGTGTACAAAAGAAAGACACATTCAAAATTTAGCTTTCGTCGCATACAGAGTCTTAAGTAAAATAAAAATTGATGTCATGCTCTATATCTATATACTACTACAGTATTATTACTCTAGAAAAGGACTAACTTCATGCATGGACAAAGCCCGCAATGAGTGAATACCGTCCAAGTTGTGCGACTAATAATTCTACATGCCCTAATCTCATTTGCGTATGACATGATCTGATTAACTTACCGCTTGTTGTCGCCGTGGTCGTTCCGAAGCCTCCAAACGCGGGTGCTGCCGCCGACGTAGTCGCCGTCGTTCCAAATCCTCCGAACGGTGTCGCACCGGTTGCCGCTGTAGACGTAGTAGTCGCACCGAATCCGAACGCCGGCGTTGCCGTTGCGGCCGTATTGGTACCGAAGCCGAATGCCGAAGTGCTTGCCGCTGGTGCACCGGCTGGCTGCGTTCCGAATCCACCGAATCCGGTGGTGGTGGTCGTATTGGCTGCACCCGGTTGGGCTGCTCCGCCACCGAACAACGATGGAGCGGCCGCATTAGTGGTGGCTGGTGCGGCGCCGAACGCCGGTGTGGAAGATTGGGCACCGAACGAGAAACTACCGAAGCCACCCGCTGTTGGAACGAAACAAAGAAAATGGCATTGACAAATTATTAATTTTTAATAAGAAATTTTAAACAACAGTAAAATATCCCAAGTTACAATTCCAATCGTGCTCCCAGATTCAGTAGCCACGCACGTGTTAGCGGTGATTGCATTATTGCATGTGCAAAGCTAAGGTGCGCAGTTCTATTATAATCCTTTGGATCGTTCCGCTCCACAAAGTTCTTCGGGTGTGGGTCATGTGCTTGTCACATGGCCGAGCGAAATAAACTACTGAACTGACTATCTATCGAACAACAAGCAAGCAAGTCATATGTGATTCAGGTTCGAGCATAGGTACATATAATTCAATTACGGCTCCAGCTGGAGGAATCGTAGGAAAAGAGAATGCATTGAAATGAAAAATGTGTGTCAACTGTTCTGCCAGAGTTTTTGCAAGAAGTACTCCAGGGATTCCTTCACTGATTCTGAGATTCCTGCAAGAATTCCTGCTGGATTCTTCGAAAACTTTCTTTCTGGAATTCCTCAGTGTGCATCACCTGAGATTCTTCTTGGGGATCCTTTAGTTTCATCTGAGATTATTCCAGAAGTATCTTCTGAGATTCCTAAGAATTCTTTCGATATGGAACTTCAGGATATTCCTTCCAGGGTTTCTTCTAAAGTTCCAAAAATCCTCTAGGATTTTGTTTCAGAAATATCCTGATAGTTTATTTTGCATTATCTTCAGAAGCTTTTTTTTCTAAAACAAATAGAAGGAATTCCTGGTAGATTTCCATTAGAAACACATGGGAGAATTCCAGAATGAACCTTCGGAGTAACTCCAGAAGGAATTGCAAAAGGAATTCTTGGACGAATCCTAGCAGGAGTTCCTGAATAAATCCTGGTATGATCCTTGAAGCAATTCCAAAAAGAACTTTTGGAAGGAATCCTGAAAGAAGTTCGTGAAAGAATTGGGGAAGAATTTCATGGAAGAGTCCCGGAAAGAGTTCCCGAAGGAATGCCGGAAGGAGTTCTTTAAGGAGTCCCAGAAACAATTTCTAAAAAAAATCCCAGAAGGAATCCAGAAATAATTTCTTGGAGGAATGCCGAAAGGAGTTTTTGGACTTACTTTCAGTCCTTGGCACCCACGGTGGTGCAGCGGGCCGAATTGAAATATTTCCATCCTGGGCAAATGCCAGCCATCGCCTTGACCTGTGGCCAGGTTAAATTTCTGTCGACTTGCTTGATTTCGTTGTTGAGGCTGCGCCGCCATGTGCCTCTGGGTCTGCCTCTGCTGCGATGTCCTGCTGGGTTCCAGTCTAACGCTTGTCTAACGATTTCGTTTCCGCCCTGCGTAGAGTGTGGCCGACCCACCCCCACTTTCGCTCCCGAATTTCAGTCGCTCTCGGCTTTTGATGACATCGACGATGGAGCTCCACGTTGGAGATCCAATTATGAGGCCACCAAACACGAATTATATACCGCAGGCATCTATTGATGAAGACCTGCAGCCGTTGAGTGTTCTCCGCTGATACACACCAAGTTTCACTAGCGTACAGCAGCACAGATTTCACGTTCGAATGGGGCACGTTCGGTGTAGTACTAGATTTGTAGTAATGAGCTGAATTTTAGCATGGTGAGAAGGTCAATTCTCCGTTTCTGCAATAAAATGGTGCCAAAAAGTGTGGGTATTCCCGAGCAAAGTCTAACAACAAAATGATAGCAAATCGAAAACACGCTTTGTAATCAGCAGCAAGTTGATATCACATGTTGATATCAGATTACCTTGATTCAATTTGATTTCAAATTTTGATTTCATTTTGCTTTCACTTCAACTTACTATAAATATTAAAGTTTTTAAGTAATTTCAAAACTTCTAGGCGACCTTGTATAATACAACTAAAGCTATACCGTCAGTGCAATTAAATTATTGCATTTAAGTTTTCATATCATTCGAAAAACTCTACATTTCACGATTTTTCCATTTTTTGCACTGATAGCAAAAACTGTTATCAATTTGATATCACTGATGGCAGGAATTGTTTTCAACTTGCTGTTACGGGAACATTTTTCTGCTCTCATTTTTGATGTTTTAACCGTTAAAACGACCAAAATGACAACAGGCTGAGTTATCATAATTTGCAATATCACAACATCAAAATTAGTTTTCAATTTGATGTCAAGCTTTGCTCGGGTTATGATTCCTTGCCTAATTTGATGCTGTTTGAGCAAAACTTTGGATAACTATGTTGTTTATGTTGCAAGAAATAGAGGAAACAACAACTCTGTTGCCCAAAGTTTTGCTCAAACAGCATCAAATTAGGCAAGGAATCATAATACCCACGCTTTTTACACCATTTTATTGCAGAAACGGATTATTGACCTTCTCACCATACTAAAATTCAGCTCATTACTACAAATTTAGTATCACACCGATCTGTCCTATTAAAAATTCGGATTTTGGTGTGTTGACTGATTTAGTTGTTTTTCCGTGCATTTCTTAAATTCGCAAAAGCAGCTCTCGCCTTCTTATCCGTGCACCTATGTCGATCTTGGTGCCGCCATTTGACTACCAAGATATTGGAAGCTTTCAACCAGAGTTTAAAATTTTCATTTTCAGTGAGTGAAATTCAACGTGAATTTTGAAGATTCTCAACAGAGGGATCAAAATAAAATTCATTTTGGTGAATGAATTTTCTCACTTATTCATTCATTTTTCTGTCACTGACAATTTTCACTGAGAAATATAACCTGACCGTAAATCCCGAATATTCTTCCAATCGCCTCAAAACTTGAGTATAGTAGTTAATTACAATACTAAGGACTGTTCATTTTATAAAGAGGACACCTTATTTGTGTGATATCTTTTTTATTTTTCAATAAAATCATTATCGGTTTTTTGCATAAATTTCCATAGCTATTCTACAGTGTAGGAAAAATATAACATTATACAAATTGTCCTTAGTTATGGAACTGAAGCGGTTTTCGTTAAAACTCAATAAAACCCAATTTCTCAAAATTCTACACAACTTTCCACATACATAACTTTAACATTTTCATGAACTTTTCAATGTGTTCGGATATTATACTATTCTTCTAAAGGTAGAGTGTGATAGTTGGTCAGTTATAATGCACCAAGCATTATACTGCTTGATATAGTGATTTGCCTTATTATCAATGAAATTGATAAAAATTACTTATTTAAGTCCAGTGATGCAATAACACTACGGAATCAGTTCAAAATTTGTCCAGTATTGAAGAGAATCGCATTCTAAATGATACCGAAGAAAAATATGCTTTAAAGTACATTCTTCATCATAAATTTAATTTTTAATGATGGCCATAATGAAAAATTGCATAATTTTTGCTCCATAAATGCAAGTTTTTGATTCTAGAGAAGCTTATTATTATTTATTTTCAGCAAGGTCTGACCCTATGTGATTATATACCTTATTTGAAAATAACTACATGGTATTTTTTATTTTCGACATCATTGTTAAGTTGTATTTGCAATAGAGTACATCGTTATTTGGAAGAACCTTCAAAGAACGAAGTGGTTTTATCTCCGGTAACTGCCATGAAGCACAGTAACCAAGCCAACAATGCTATCTAGAAGCGGTTTTCTGCATTTGAAATTGCATTATTAGTACTTTCGACTAGATCCATTGAAAACATTCAAAATTTTATATTTTTATACATTTTTGTTTAACAAATAAATTTTATTCTGAAAATCGAGTCCAACTTGTAACTTTAATATCTCAACAACCATTATTCCGATTAGGTTTATATTTTGCCAAAATATGTATCACTCAAACTGCTGCAGCATGGTAAACACTTTTATGCAATTAAAAATGATACACCGATGTTTTAGAGAAATTTTGTGTTTATTTTTAGTTTTTGGGAATTGAAAAATTGATCTCTCGAAACACTTTGCCACATTTCTATGAAGTTCAATAATTTTAACCCAATTTATTTATGGTTATTATCTGCTACTATAATGTACTGAACAACTAACCAAGGCTGCTCAAATTTGAACTACGCGTTTTCTTTTTATAGCCTTGCAAAGTTGTCCTCTTCATAAAATGAACAGTCCTTAATTAACTGCTCTATTTGTCCATTAAGTCGGATTTTGCGTCTGTTAACAGAAATTAGACATTTTACGACGTGCGAAAAAATATTCGTGACAGAGAATTGAATGAAAAAAGAGAGGCATTCAGCTGACAATGATTGTGGCCAAGCACGAATGAAAAAATGAGAATGTCAATCTTCACTTTCAGCCTTCGATTTTTTTACACACTGCTTTCAACATTCTCCACTGATTGCCCAGCTACCGTAAAGCTGGAAGGGTTGACCGTGTTGACATCCAACGATTTGGTCTTGCTGACGTTGATGGTAAGACCTGCCGCTGAGGAGCGATTGGCAAGATTATCGAGCTTGCTCTGCATATCAGAGCGCCGTTGAGCTAGGAGAGCAACGTCATCAGCCAATTCGAAGTCATTTATGTGCTCCATGGTTAATCGCACCTACCAGGATCTCGTCGATTACGATGAGGAACAGTAGCGGTGATAGTATACATCCTTGCCTCACTTCAGCAACGACCCGGATGGGATCGGACAAAACACCGTTGTGCAGCACTCTGCACGAAAATGCCCTGTACTGTGCTTCAATAAGGCCGATGATTTTCTCACATGTTTCAATGATTGAGACGGCCGAAAGCTTTTTCGTAATCAATGAACACCAGGTAGAGAGACTTTTGGAATTTATTGATTTGCTCCAGGATGATACGGAGTGTGACAATATGGTCCACACAGGATTGTCCAGCACGGAATCCTGCTTCCTGCTTTTTGAAGGATTCCTGGAAAAAAAATCCTAGATGAATCTCAGAAAGAATTCCTTAAGAAATCCCACAGGGAACTCCTAGAGGAACTTCGCAGTCCTGATAAAATCTCGGAAGAAATTTCGGAAAGAGTTCCTGAAGGTATTCCGGAAGGCATTCCTGAAACAACCCCGGAAAGAGTTTTTGGATGAACCACGGGGTGAAATTTTTGGAAGGATCCTAGAAGAATTAAATCCAAACCCAAAAGAAACTATGGGAACTATCTCAGAAGGAATTCCTTTAGAAATATCTGGAGGAATCTCAGAAGAAGTTCCTGCAAGCATCCTGAATAAACTTACGGTAGAATTTCATAAAGAACTCCCTGAGAAACCCAGCAGAAACTCCTGGAGGAGTCTGAGGCATCCTCAGAAGAGTGCTGGAAGATATTTGTGGAAGAACTGTGAAAGAATCCCTGGAGGAATCCCGGAATCTCAGAAGGACCTCCTGGAAGGATATTTTTCCTGTCGCTCTTTCTACAAGGTGTCTACTCATCAAGCAAAAGAAAATTCCAGGTTTTTCCAGGGGGAAATTTCAAAAATTTTAATTTAAAAAATTATCATTTTTTTAAATTTTCTTGACTTTTTAAAAACTGTACAGAAATGTCCTTAAAACTTAAGTAAAAATGCCCGATTTATTATTCAAGAGATTCCACAAAATTCCTTAATTCTTCCAAAAACTTTTTAGCTTTTTCGAATATAACACAGAAATTGGTTAAGCAATTTACTAGGCAGAGTTCTTTTGAGTAAGTTGCAAGAAATTTACACCTACAATGCCATCCAAACATTCTAAAATAAATCAGGAAAGGAACATTCAGCCCAATCAGTAATTCCACAGACCATATACGACCATTGTATATTTAAACTGCATTAAGATGTCTGTTCTCTGAGCTAGTAGTGTAGTCATGTTGGGATTTCGAAATTCAACCCACGATTTCTCTTTGAATTTCTACCGCAATTCCTCCTTTAAATAAATTCTTTTGAGTTTCTAGCAGAAATCTTCCCGCGAGCTCATTTTTTAAATTATCGAAAGTTTCTCTCCAGTTTTCTCAAGTAGGTTGACGATGGGTATTATCGGCAGGTTTGTTCTCTTCGTCATGAAGGGTTTTTGTCGGCCAAAACTCCTGAAACTTGGACGTATAATTAACCCTAAAAGGGATACCTTCATGGTCTCAGTTTCGTCACCTCGCTGAGTGTGTTCCATCAGAAACGAGCTCTGATAGGCGCCTGGGGTCCAATGGACCCCAGGTATCCCTTTTAGGCAGTGCTTCCCAAACTGTGCGCCGCGGCGCCCTGGTGCGCCGCGAAGCTTTCCCAGGTGCGCCGCAGGATTTTGACTTTTGTGACGAAACAAAAAAAAACATTTGTATTGCGGAACACCTTTAATTTTTTTATTAGTAAAGCTAGTGTCGCTCACATTTTTTTAAAGTCTTTTCTGACTCTTCGATTCTCCCATAGAATTTCTGGTATCCTTTTTGAACATATCATATCAATTGAAACCACATTTTAAAAGTTTTTGAAACTGTTTTTGGAATTTTTAAGCATCAGCTTAGCTTTTGAATTCACTATAACTTGTCCAAAGTTTTAATTTTAAGAACATTATTTACGTTCTTTTCAGAATAATTACAAGGTCTTCGGAACAGCTTAAAGGCATGCAGGTTTGTCGATCTGGTAGTGTGAAGAGCTATCTTTGACCTTTTTGAACCAGATTGTTTCATCAGTACTGCCGCAACCTCGCTGAACTATCAAGTTTGTTATGCTCGGTTTTATCAATGGGAATAACCCCAATCCAGGCCCAAAGGGTTAAGTTGAAATTTATGAAAATAAGTTCAATCAAAGCTCACCTGTCAGGTCTTTACAATCTCTTCATGTGTCCCAGTTTGCCGAATTTAAAAAAAAATAAAAGTGTTGTTTTGAAATTTCCGCAAATCAATTGAAGCTTTGGTCAAGTTCTGTGTATTTAGACATTTTCATTCAATGAGAATTGAATGAATTTAGAATTTTTTGCTGAATTGTTGAAATTCAGCAGCTTGTTTTATCTGCACATCTGAGTTTCTTCTTATTTTCAAAACTTCTATGATGAATTGAATATGATTTTTGAAATCTTACAAATATTTAAACTATCTTTAAAAAATTAATTTAAAAAATAGTTTGTTTTCCATATATTGAATTCTGAAAACATGATATTAGAGATGTGTTTCACGATTTTGTCTTGCACACTGTAAAGTGAAAGTTGTCGAAAATTAAAAAAAAAAATTGTTTAAAACTTTGGTGCGCCGCGACATTTTTGAAAAGGGCAAAGGGCGCCGCGATAGCAAAAAGTTTGGGAACCTCTGCTTTTAGGGTTAAGCTTGGTTGGGACGGATTTGATGCCAACTTTGAGTTCAACAGCTTTCAAAAAACCTTCCATGACGAAGAGAACAAAACTGCCGAAAATACACAATTTCCCCTACAACCAGAAGTTTTTTACATATTTGCTTCCAAAAACAGTTCCTTCCGATATTTTCGGTATTTTGACGGGATTTCTCGTAATTCCTGGGATTTCTACCACAGTTCCTCCCAGAGTTTCAGCAAGAGTTTTCCACGGGGTTCTGCAAGAATACGTACCACCCGGGATTTCTTCCATAGTTTCTCGTTGGATTCCTACCGGAGATACAGTGACCCCACAATTTATGAATCGGCAGAAATGACCACAGTTTATGGATTACTCATTTGATCAACATGGTTATTCATAAATAGTGTACAAAATTAGGGTGATTCATCGGTGTGGGGTCACTGTACTGTAAACATTTTTCCAAAGTTCTTTCAGGAATTTGTCTTAGTGGCTTCAGGATAATTTTCCAAAAATTTCTCCCGAGATTTTTGCAGAACTTCTTCCTGGGATTTCTTCTAGAGAGTTTTCCGATGTTTCTCTTGGACTTGGTCAGTAGTTCCTTCCAGGATTTCTCTTAGCTTTCAGAGTTTTTCTCTAAATTTCCCTAATATTTCCTACTCCCAGAACTTTTTCTTTCAAGGTATCTCAATTTCTCTCAGGATTTCTTTCGAAGTTTCTCTCGAGGTTTTTCTTTTTTTTTGTGTATTTTAATAATTTGCAAATTCTACACATCCCTCTCGAGGTTTCTCCGATGCGGAGTTTCCCTAAGATTTCACCGGGATTCCTTCAGATATGACTTGGGAATTTGTTACAAGACATCTCGTAATTTCTGGCAGGAATCCAGGAAGAGCTCTGGGAATAATGTTGAGAAAATCATAACAAAAATCTCAGGTGGGTCACAGCAAGAAATTTGGTAAAGAACTACGAGAAATAGCCTATAAAAAGCTCTGATAGAAACCACGGGAAGAACTCCATGAGAAATACCACGAGAACTTTTAGGAAATATCCCAGCTCAAACTTCTGTAAAAATCCAAGGAGAAACTCTAGAAGAAAGCTATCGGACATTTCTTGAAGAAATTACCGGAGAAACTTTGTAAGATGCCTGGAGAAGTCACAAGAGGAACACTAGAAGGAATCGCGGCTTCAAGAGAAATCCATAGAGAAACTAACAGAAATCGCGCGAAACATCTACGATATATCTTGAAAGAAATTCCTCCACAGCAGTTCAAGGAAATCCTTCAGGAATTCCATTAAGAATTTTTATGGGAAATTATTTAAAAATATCTTCACAAATTACTACATGAGTTCTTGCAGAAAGTATTCCAGGAACTCCTCCAGGGTGTTCTCCAGATAATTATTCAAGAAATTCTTGAAGAAATTCCTGGAAATATTCTTGTAGGAATTCTTGCAAGATTTGTTGGAGTTATTCCTGAAGGAATTAATGGAAAGGAATTCTGGAAGGGATTGTTGGAGGAGTTCTTGGCGGATGTCTTGGAGGAATTCCTGGACGAATTCTTGGAGGAATTCCTGGGGGTATTCCTGTAGACATATTTGGAGGAATTTTCGAAGAATTTCTAAAGGTATTTGTTGCAAATCCCTGGAGGTATTCCTAGAGAAATTTATAAAAGAATCCCAGGTCAAATTCCAGAAGGGATTCTTGGAGGAGTTTTTGACAGAAGTATTGGAGCAGATCTTGGAGAAATTCTTATAAGAGTTCCTGCTGGAATATTTGAAAGAATTTCTGGAGAAGTCCTGGACGGATTCTTGGAGGAATTTTTAGAGAAAATTTTGGAGGAATTCTTGGAGATTTCCTTGAGAAACTCTTGGAAGAATTATTGGAAGAAGTCTCAGAGCAGTTCCTGGAAAAATAATCGGAGGAATCCCTGGAATTGTCCCAGGAGTATTTTCTTGAGAAATTTCTGGAGGTTTCCTGAAGAATCTGGGAGGTATTCATAAAGGAATTTCTGGAGTACTTTTTAAATAAATTTATGAAGGAATTTCTTGAAAAAATCCCTGAAGGTATTTCTGGCGAAATTCCTGAAGGGATACTTGGCAGAAATCTTAGAGAGTTCTCTGGTGAAATTCATGAGGAAGGTCCAGTAGGAGTTTTTGGAATTCCTGGAGGGATTCTTGGAAGAATTCTAGGCAGATCTCTTGGCGGAATTCCTGGAAGAATTCTTGGAGAAATTCCTTGTTCCTGGAAATATTATAAGAGGAATTCCTGGAAGACTTCCTGAAGGAATCCCGGAGAAATTTCTGAGGGAATTTCTGTAGGAATCCCTGGAGGAATTTCTGAAAAAATCCCTTGAGGAAATCCTGAAGAAATCCCTGGATTAGTTGTGGGAGGAAATTTTAGATTAATTCCTGAAGGAGTTCTGGAGGAATTCCTGAAGGAATACCTAGATGAATTCCTGGATGAATCCATGGAGGAATCCATGGAGGAATTCGCGAAGAAATCCCTGGGGGTATTCCTGAAGGAATCCTCGAGGGAAACCCTTAAGCAATCCAGGGCGAAATTCCTAGGAAAATTCTTGGAGGATTCCCTGGAAAACTTCCTGGAGGAATCCCTGAAAAACTTCCTGGAGGAATCCCATGAGAAATTTCTGGAGGAACTTCCGGAGGAATTTCCGAGGAACTCCTGCAGGATTTTTCGAAGGGTTCTTAACGTGGAACTTTTCGTCATTGAAAACATCGTCATCATCAAACTTTTGAAAGCAGTTTTTTCGTTCAAAACAAAAGTTTTTGCTATGAAAATATATTCACTGTACTCCACATGATGAATATAATGCAGTAAATATATTTTCATGATCCTTGTTTTGGTTTGCAGCGAGAAAACTGCTTTTTATTTTCCGAAAAATGATGACGGATGCTTGAGCCTTAAAGTAATTCCTGCGGAACTCCTGAAGGAATTCCAGCATAGCTGCTGAAGAAATTTTCGAGAAACTGCTGGGAAACTCCTGAAGAATTTCACGGGAAGTCCTGAGGGATTCCCTAGGAACTCGTATAGGTATTCTCGGAGAACATCACGATGTCAGTCGATATTCACAAGTAACACAAAGAAATACTCAAAATATTATGAGATACAACAGAGGTAATCGTGAAAGAATTACATCGATAAAGTAACGAGACACAAGAGTAGAGCTTGTAGAGCTTGAAGGTCTTCATTCCAGAATAGTTTAGATGACCTAGGTCACCAAGTGAATGTTGCTAAGTAATCAGAATTGCACTCTGGGGTTCTAAGAGCAGCGTAGAGTATATTCCACGAGCATTCGCTACAATAAAAATATCCTAAGATTTACAGATACATATTGCGACCCATACCTCAAAATACATTGGGTTCATTTGTATGCCAGTAGACACCCAAATAGCAACTAATAGAGATACTTGTAATATAATAAGGTGCAACAGACACAATCGTGAAAGAATTATGCCGATAGACTGAAGAGAAACAAGAGTAGAGTCTGTGACCTTTAGGTTCCTTATTCCATAGGTTGGAAAGCCTGGAATATCTCATGAATGTACCAAAAGCATTATAAATGTGCACTGAGGTTCCACCAGTAGTATATACTACATTCCACGAATTTTTTTTTCACAATTAAAGCATGATACTGTATGCAGATATCGTAACCCAAACTTCAAAGTGTATTGGAGGCCATTTGTATTTCACGGAATGTCCAACTATCACAATATCAAGTTGCTCATAGCATTGCGAGGTTTAATAGACATCAAAGTGACTGCATTTCTTGAACAGAGTGACCACAAACGATGGTAGATGTTTTAGATCTTAAGAAAATGAATTCCAGAGTAGTTTAGATGACCTAGATCACTCAATTCATGCACCATGAATTTTCTAGGAGTGCTTTGAGGCTTTTTGAGTACCGTAGACTATGTTCTGTGATCATTCATCGTTTATAAAATTTGATCGAGAATGTTGGATTTGTGTCACAAACTTCGGAGTAATTTGGAGGCCTTAAAATAGCTCTGGGATCAAAACTTCAACAGACTATGATGGGTAGTAATGCATTGCATGTCAAGGGTCAGTGAAAACTATTGATGATTTGCAAAATGATGAAATTTGAGCAAAAATATGTAGAATTTATAAAAAAATACCAAAAAAAAGCCACGTATTTTCGGCTCCCAGTAAAAGGGGGGAGAGTGCAAAAGGGAAAGGTACCATGCATTTCTTAGCACAACTATTCCCCTTGACTATAAAATAAAATTCCGGGGTAAAATGTTTTAAAACATAGGAGATATTGCATTTCTTCCAAAAGTAGATCGTCCCGGGTGTTTACGGACAAGAAAAGGAGAAAACAACAAAACAATTACCCAAAGTTTTGCTCAAACAGCATCAAAATAGGCAACGAATCATAATACCCACGCTTTTGTACCCATTTTTGAGAAACGGACAATTTATCTTTTCATCATACAAAAATTCAGCTCGTTACTACAAATCTAGTACTTCACCGATCGTGCCCTGTTCAAGGAGAAATTAATCGGAATCCAGGAATCTTTAAAGATTCTCAAGAGAAAGCCCCGAAAACAAACATGCGCAAAATCTTGGAAAATTGTTCTAGGAATCCGGAAGAATCTTCGGGAGGAATTAAAAAAGAAATACCAAGAAAAATGCCATTAAGGAATATTATGGGAAATCCTGGGAGGTTTCCAAGAGATATTTCCAAGGAAATTCCAGGAAGAAAACCTGGTGGAACTTCTGGAAAAATTCTTTTAGCCAATTTTTTAGACGGATACACTAACACTACAAAATCGAATACTCTACTTCTGAGTAAATCTATAAGTAGTTAAGTTAACTACTTTTTATTCATACGATCCAGAGTTTATTAGATTTCCCTGAGTATTCACAATATTCTCGGTTTTCCAGGGTTTTTTTAGGTAATAGACACCCTGTTCTACTGTTTGTAGTTCGAGTGCGTCAACTCAAAGAAATACATGAACTTCTACTTTACGGACACCTCTGTTGCGTACATGAATGTCAAAGCGTGAATTATTTTTGAATTGTCGTGAGCTTCCATCCGAAGAAGATTTGGATTATTAAAGAAGCAACCCATGTGCATTAGTGGTATCAAGTTCAGTTCTACACCTTCAGGGGACGGAGATAGTTGAATGGCTCGGTAGCTTGGAGGAGAGAAGCGGTCGTCTAACGAATTGGGATTTAGCGAGTTCGATTCCCACCAGAGCACGTCGATTTGTTTTCACAATTTAAATTTCAATTTGTTCATGAAACACGTGTTTCTGTTACGTACATGTATGTCAAAGCATTTAAATATTGCAATTTTCACTTCGTATATGGCAACTTGAATCGAGAAATTGACACAACAACATAAACCTAACCTAAAGTATTGGAAACTGTTTGTTTTGTTTCTTAGTTATGCATTTTTTGTCCTTAGAAATTTACACGTATGATAACACACAAAACGGCATCAATTGATGCCGTAATCGTTGTACCTACTAGCTATTGCAACGCCCAAGATTCTTTAGTAATCATGTGTTAAATCACGACTTAGCACTACTTATATAAAAATTACATCGATCTTTTAACCTTAACGTTCCCGACATAGTTCCTTTCGGAGTTCACTCTATGTGCAACGTGTGCAACAACAACGGCCTGACACTTACCCTGTAACACATAGATGTCTATTAGTAACACCTACAAAGGCGCATCACTGCCACCAGAAAGCCACCCTATTCTAATTGAATTAAAATCAGCGCATCGAAACGAAATCGCAAACCAAAACAATCCTGTTCTTTGTCCCTACGCGCGTTAGGGACTATAGCGCCTAGGTTGAGAGGTTTTGGAACCTGATGGTCTACGCCAGTCGGTGATAGTATTGGCAAGCGGAAGCATCTCTGCCTTAGATTCGTGGTTCGCGTACGTGTTCGATTCCGTGTCGAGAGGGCTTCGCACTTGTGCCTAATAAGTGTCACTAGATTCCACGCGTTCGGGAACTGTAAATTGGACTAACTGTATTCAATGGTGTTCCAGTTGCTGTCAAGTTCGGAATAAGCTGTTAATGCAGCAAACTATCCAGCCAGCGGATTAACGACTAACGAGGTTCTGAAGACTCTGCAGAAGGGTCAAATTACCAGTTCAAGGAGTAAATATACACGTCGTCAATCACTAGGACCCGCTTGTATGTGATGGAATTTAGCGATCTACTTCGGTCGATTGCAGACTACGTTTGATTGGTAAGCATGTGGGTAAGATTCTGTGGACTCCATTTATACTCTTCAGAATGACAATCTTCGCCGACTGTGCTGCCCTAGAGTACTTTAACGAGGGGTAAACCATCCCACGTTGAAAATATTGCAACTTTATGTTAAGTTTGTATGCACATCCTTGCGTTGATCGGCCGCCACCCGATCACACGTTGTCGCATCTTGCCCAACACTATAAATCCTGTTCCCAGTTCATTGGTGGTGCCACAGCTTTGGTAGAAGGTAGCCGCTCGATGCCCGCTTTTCCACACTTTCTGTCCAGTCCAACAAAGTTCCTGCAACACCACGATGTCGAAGTTGCGGACATGTAGTTCGTCGAAGATTATCCTGTCACATCCTACGAAACCAAGTGACTTGCAATTCCATGTTCCAAGTTTCCAATCGTAGTCCTTATTTATCGCGTGGGTCAGATGTCTAAGTCGATTGTATCGAGTCGTATTTTCTCCTATGTTATTCGCAATGGCTATGTTATTACGGGTGGCTTATTGGGCCTACGCCAACGCTCCTGTCTCGCCGGAGGGCCATCGTGCCAGTTCTGTTTAACGTCCCAACCAACACTGGGACGACCACGTTGATGGGGCTACCACCTTGGATCTAGCTGGGCGTGGTGAAGCGTTTGTTACTCAGCCGCTGAATGCCAGAACAGACGCTGTTTGAGCCGCACCTCCTTGGTGAACAGACGCTCGGTTCGTACCTCCTCAATCTAGCTGAAGTCAGAAGGACAACAGTGCCCAGGCTGCACTACTAGCTAAGCACACAACTCTTAGCTGGCGGTCTTTGTCATCGCTTGACCCGTGGAAGCATGAGGTAGGAACTTGTGAGGACCAGGAGCTACAGGGGATAGCCAAAATGTTTGGGATAGGCAACTTTTTTTTCTCTCACTAAAAAGTTCAACAAGCTATAAATTTTCATAGAGTGCATCAAAAATTCTCAAATTTTGACTGTTTGTCAACCTATTATGTGTGCATCCTCCTCTCCTCTTCTTGGCGTAACGTCCTCACTGGGACAAAGCCTGCTTCTCAGCTTAGTGTTCTATGAGCACTTCCACAGTTATTAACTGAGAGCTTCCTCTGCCAATGACCATTTTGCATGTGTATATCGTGTGGAGGCACGAAGATACTCTATGCCCAAGGAAGTCAAGGAAATTTCCTTTACGAAAAGATCCTGGACCGACCGGGAATCGAACCCGTCACCCTCAGCATGGTCATGCTGAATACCCGTGCGTTTACCGCCTCGGCTATATGGGCCCTATGTGTGCATCATTGGTACAAATTTGGGCTCGATTGATTAATATTTCGCAAAGTTAGAACCGTTTTCGTAAAACACTATTTTTCAGACAACTCATTTGTGAGCTGTCATATCTCGGAAACCAGTTAACCGAATTGAATGAAATTTTGAACGTACACTAAGAATATGTGAATGCTTCACAAACTATTAAAACATAGGTACTTTTTAAACGTTGAAAAATGTTATCATGGATTGACACTTTTTGGATTTTTCTCGAAAAAATGTCATTTTTATACATCAATGTCAATAAGTTTTAGTGTTAATATCCAAAGATTTTTCACTTCTGTTCTCAAGTTATCTCTTATCAGATATGTTAGAGCCTATTTAGATTGAAGGAAAAACACATTTGGTAATTTTTGTGTGGTATTGTAAATTTGACTTATTTTCCTCTATATGGGTAAAAATTTCTATCCGGTATAACTTAATTCGCCGTGAGAAAATATTACATTTTATAACGTCGTATTAAGTATCAATATATTGTTGATAAACATTAAAAAAATCATTCAATTCGGTTTACTGGTTTCCGAGATATGACAGTTCAAAAATTAGTTGTCTAAATAATAATGTTTTACCCGAACGGCTCTAACTTCGCGAAAAATTAATCAATCGAGCCCAAATTTGTACCAATCATGCACATATAATAGGTTGACAAACAGTAAAAATTTGAGATTTTTTGAGCACTCAATGAAAAGTTACAGCATGTTGATTTTTTTTATGCGAGAAAAAAAAGTTGCCTATCCCAAACATTTTGGCCATCCCCTGTATGTTGGACGCTCTCCTTCTCTCGGTGCATTGTCTGTGCAGAGGACCAGTATTTGCTTTAAACATATAAATCATGTAACATGTACACGGAGAAACTGAAAAACTCAAAATTAGGTACTTTTAAACTCAATTTTGAGTTCTTTTTCATCTCCCTTTTCATGCGCTCGTTCTATTGTTGTCAGAGAGTGAAGAGAGAAACACCCCAACTTTTGCAGTTCCGTGCTTCAAGCCAACACTGAGTTTCTAGCACAGTACTCAAATTTGAGTGAATACAACCTAGTCAAAATTTCGGTTGGGTGGAAAAAACTTAAAATTAGGTATTTTTTTCAAATGGAAGCAAGCGGGAACAACCCAACAAAAACATCGATTCCATCAACTCAAAATTGGCTTGACGCACGCAACCCCGAAGTTGGGTGGGAAGAACTCACTTTTGGGTAGTTTCGTCTCTCCGTGTAAGGTTTGCCTGTGCAAGGAAACTGTCAAAGAAAGATCGAAAAAAGTGTTCAATGTAACCCCGGATTACGGTACATATAATTCATGACAACATGCCGGGGTCCGTGACGCAAGTGGTTACACATATGCTTCATAAGCAGATGGTCATGGCACAGACAAACAGACGTAACACTCTGATAATTCCCATCTTACACTGATTTAACGGTCTATTTAAAAAAATTATAGTTAGTGGTTAAGGCTATGGATCGCATATCCGGAGATCGAAACGGCGGGCCAAGTCCAAATGAGGACGTAGAGCCATAAAGAAGAAGAAGAAGATAGTTGGCCAACCGGCCATCCGTGCCGCTCGCATCGGTTGTTGTCCGAGTTTGACGTTTGTCCACTACCACCACCTAGTTGATTTTTTTTCCAGATTGTTTATTTGTAGGCTCGCTTATTTAATGAAAAACTTCACTGAGCCGATTTCTGATGAATAGTAATACAATAAAAGTTACATTCAAATTACAAATAAAAATATCGAGCACATAACTTCTTCGGGCGCGAGTGTTCCTTCGAACCTGATGAAACAAACTGAGCTCGACGTTGAGATGCCTGTTGTTTTCCAATCGCTTCGGTGATCGCATTTGCAACCTCTTTCAATGTTTCGATGCCTTCCTTTCGACGTACTTCCCGATCTCGTTCGTTTTTAGTTTCGATTGGTTCCTCTTGCTCTTCCGCATCCGTTCACACTAAGATTTTATTACCGGGCTCGGTTATCAAAGTACCGAATTCTCAACTGCTGAGCTCTCGGTAGTCGCCTCGGTAATTGATATCAACTACCGATTACTCGGTAATATGCTATGCTTAACAAAATGTCAAAAATTACTGAGCTGCTCGTCAAAAAAATGCTGAATACTTTGTAATGGGAATACCGAGTAATCAGTAAACAATTTTTTGTTTTTTTTTATACTGAAAACCTTAGTGGTTTTTTTTATGATTTTTCCTATTTTTTATCGGGAATCAACAAAATGAAAATAATGAATGATTTGTCAATTTTTTTTTTTTCAAAGTATTTATTTATCATGGCATGAAATTATATGAATAATACCTATTTGTAATGCTCCGAAACAAGCCCCAGAGCATGTGTATGTGACGGGAAGCCGTAGAAAGGCTAAGTCCTCCTTCGTGCTGTGTACCTGTTGCTTTGATGATGATTTTACATGTGGATTTCCCGGATATCTTCCGAAGCACTGTATTTATCATCCAAATTACCCAAAGCACTGCTGCCATCATGCGTAGAACCGAATGCGGATTTCTTAATACAGCCCCGTCAAACCAGGAGTGTCACAAGACCCCATCATACATCATCATAAGCACTGACTTCCGGAGCGCGTGGAAACTCCGGAGATAGGAATGCTGCTGGAATGCTTTTGTGACCTAAAATTAAGAGATAACATTTTACAAATGCGAAAGGTATACCTATAGGTATTAAAGTAAGAAAAGTACCTGAATTTCGTCTTGAGCCAAACTTTTTGTCCATAGGCCTGTTTTTTCTGAATTATCACCGCTTCGCACTCACCACGCTTTCGTTCGAAAATACAAATGGCGTTACACATATATACTCCGGGAGACGGGAACTGAGACCTCGTTTAAAGTTTTGAAGAGTATTCAGTACTTTTTTACTGATTGTACGGTACTTTTAATTACTGAGCTCGTCGATGAGCCACTTAAAGTACCGAGTAATGCAATAACAATCTTAATCGGTATATGTTATTACTGAAGTTTGTAAAAATAATTTATCTTGCTGAGAAATCGGTAAAATTAATTACTGGCATCGGTTATCTTCATAGCATTTTACTGGTTCCTCAGTATAAATTTACTTTTACAGTTTAGACTCAGTAAAAATTATTACCGAGGAAGAATTAGGAATTTTAGTGTGTTGTTTCCGTTGTTTTTTTAATGATATCCTCCTCAATGATTTCGATGGCCTCTCGAACTTCGAATAATTCCTGCTCACCAGACACGATTGGCTGGCCGGCAACTACATCTGCATACAATCCGGGCCGCTTCTGGTTACACCGGGATTGTCACAGTGGACAAGTTTCAGATCGTCGTCAATAATAACTGAGTCGAATTTTTCTTTTTTTTTCTTTTTTTTTACCCGCCACTATCCCCCACACCAAAAAGCTCTACAGAGCCTCCTGGTAGTGGACGCAACTAACCAAGCATACTAACTGGACAGCACAATTCAAAATCAAAACAAAAAAAAACTACAAATAGTAGGGTAGTGTAGTGTCTATAGTGTAGTCAATGAAACTGTGTTTGAAAATTTTACGAAAATGTTATTCGATTCGAAGTTGCATAATTATTTCAGTGCATTTGCCAACACTGATAGTCGACATAATAAAACAACGGAATGACAGATGCGCCGGTAAAACAGAAAACGGACGAAGCAAGCCAAGCTTCAGGCATGCTCGGTTTTGTTTTACTCGTTCTTCTTTCGACGGATTTTGGAACGAACGGACGTGTTCGTGCGGCGCTCCGGTGCTGCAACCAGCAACAGTTTGGCAGCCTTTTGGATTCACGACAATGGCGTAACCGGTAGGCGTAGTGCTCCCAGGACGTTGTAAGTATTGTGAAAATCTCGGAATTGTGAAGAACCTAAACTTCTAATAAGGAAAGTGATGAAAAGTTTGTGTGGCGTGCGGGTTAAAATGGTACTTTTGTCGGTGCGAGACATCAAAGAAAACCGGAGTAAAGATTGTATTTGCCGGTGCGAGAGGACGCCGTGCTGAATAGATTGTACGCAGGTGCGGGAGGACGCCAAGCAAAAAAAAAATCACCGGTGCGAGAGGACGCCGTGGAAGATGACTGTTCGGCAGGTGCGAGAGGACGCCTAGAAAAAATGTTTTCGCCGGTGCGAGAGGACGCCGTGCAAAAAAAACATTAATTCGCAGGTGCGAAAGGACATCGAGTGAGGGATTTTTTTGTTTTCGGATGAGAGAGAGAGACAGAGTATGGAAATAAAAAAAAACTAAGTAATTTGGATTAGATTTGTAATGGATTTGTTCTGAAATGAATATGGATTGCATTTAGATTGGACAGCGATTGGACTTGGATGCATTTGGATTGTACAATGGGTTGGGCTTGGATAGAATTTTGATTTGAAGTGGGTTGAACAAAAATAAGAATTGAAGTGAATAGGGATTGAAATAGGTTTGGATTTTGAATGGATTCCAAGTAAATGTGGATTGAATTGAAATTTGATTTGATTTTGACCACGGGTTAGAGTTGCACTAGTATGAAATTGAATCGGTTGTTGATTGGATTTTGAATAGGTTTAAATTAAATATGGATGGAAATTGTATTTGGATTGTATTTGGAGTGGCTTATATTGGATTGAATTTAATTTGGTTTATATTTGGATAGACAATGAATTGCAATCACATTGGATATATATTGTAATTGGTTTGAATTAAGATTGGATTGAAAGTGAATTCAATTTCTATTGGATTGGAATTGGAATGTGTTTAGATTTAAAATGGTTTGGATTTGAGTTGGATGTGGATTAAATTTTTATTAAAGTCCAGTTTAAATTGGATAAAATGTGCAAAGTGCCAGAACAGTATTCAGGGACGAACATGGATTGGATTAGGATAGGAGACGGTTTGGAATTGGTTTTATTTTGACTGGATTTGGAATGGATGTGGATTAAATTGGGTTTTGATTTTGAATGGATTGAATCGGATTGGCACTGGAATTGGATTATATTACAAGAGAATATGGATTTGAATTGGATCTTATGTGAATGGCAATTGGTTTGGGTTTTTATTTGATTGGGAATCAAGTTGGGAATACATTGAATTTAAATTTTGATTGGATTGTATATGAATAACATGAAGATTGGAATGAAATTAGATTCAGTTTGGATTTTGATTGAATTTGGATCAAATTGGGATTTTGGAATTGATTAAATTTGGATTGGATCTAGGCAGTGCAAGGGTTGAAATTCCAATGTGGACCTGTTTTCGATTGATTCCAATTGAATTTTCATCAATTTCCTATGGAGAAGAAACAAATAAACGACGACGAAATTAAAAGAAAACACATTTACATTAGGTGGAATTTGTACAAGGTTTCGATGGGTTTAGTTGATTCTAGGTTGGAGGTGCAATTGATATGTATTGGTTTGGATTTCGAATGAGTTTTGATGAGATTGGATTAGATTGAAATTGGGTTTACATTGTAACTATATTATATGTTGATAGTACATGTATTAAGCTTAGATTGAATATGGAATAGCATTGGTTAGCATTCAGATTCGACTTTGACTAAATTGACATTTGTTTGTTTCGATTGGAATTAGATTGGGGTTGAAGTTGCATTAAATTGGGATTGCGATTGAGTTAAACTTGGATTAGAATTGAACTTGAATTAGAATTGAATTGATCTTTATTGCATTTAGACTGGATTTGGATTTTATAGACATAATATGGATTGAAAATTTAATTTGGGGTTAGTTTCGATTGGTTCTTATTTTAAAAATTATATTTTTGATTCAATTTAGACTGGATTGAATTTTGATTAGATTACGAATGGATTGAAAAATATGAAAATATTCAAACAAATGTTATACGAATTATGGACTGTGCATGTAATTCTTCCAGCACTTCATTTCACAGGAAGAGTAGAGGAGGGGAAGAATGTAGTGTCTATAGTGTAGTCAATGAAACTGTGTTTGAAAATTTTACGAAAATGTTATTCGATTCGAAGTTGCATAATTATTTCAGTGCATTTGCCAACACTGATAGTCGACATAATAAAACAACGGAATGACAGATGCGCCGGTAAAACAGAAAACGGACGAAGCAAGCCAAGCTTCAGGCATGCTCGGTTTTGTTTTACTCGTTCTTCTTTCGACGGATTTTGGAACGAACGGACGTGTTCGTGCGGCGCTCCGGTGCTGCAACCAGCAACAGTTTGGCAGCCTTTTGGATTCACGATCAAACTTTGAACCAAATTGCGGCTTTCTGAAGCAGTGCAAATTTTAAGTGATTTTTTCTCCCACATGGAAATAATTTACTACGGCAAAATCGTATGTACATGAAAGCCACGGGTATAAGCTTTCTGTTAAATGGTAAAAAGTTTGTATTTGCACCGAATTTCATTGAAATATTCGATTTTTCATCAACAATGATTTTAATCTTAATTTGAACCATCGTAATCATAATTTGAACCAATTTTAATCTTAATTTGAACTACTGGCGACAGCAGCTCGAGCAACTCACAAAACAGCCAATTCCATGCTAAACAATTAAAAATCACATGAATCTGCTAATTCGCAGACCTATTTTTCATTAGGCAGTGGAATCTCACCTCAGAATGTTCGAAATTCTTTAGGAATTTGGAAACTAAATTTGGAATTTTTCATCCCCCAAGAGTAAACAAAGCAACCACTAGCGCAATCTACAGGCCAACACTAGAAGCTCACCCCCGTTTACTAGTTCAAATTTAGATTACAAATGGTTCAACTTAAGATAACATTCTCCAAGTAAGAATCACTTAAATTTGATAATTTTATGACAAATAATGCGGAATATTATTCGGTTGGTCGATTCTACGATAAATAAGCTTTCATTTAACTTATTCACTTATTGCGTGTGATGCAATGCATGAGCTGTACGGGTGCACCGAAAATGGGCTTTCTCTGGGGGGAAATAGGTTAAATCACAGTGATTTTTCAATTGCCTGTTTTCCATGACAAAAACGCTTTTTTCAATGCTTTTAAAGTCCATGTTATCATGTTATATTACGGAAAGCTGTTTAACATCTTTTTCGGGACAATATTTGCCTAAAAAGTACGTCGTTTTAATGAATTTCGAAATGGTTCAAATTAAGATTACAATTTGACTAGTTCAAAGTTTGATTTCTTACCCTATGCTTGGAATTACTTTAAACTAGAAGAAACAGGATAGATATAAAAAATTACACAAATGTAACATCCCAGTGGAATATATATTCCTTTTAAGGGATTTACAAATGATAATAATAATAAATTAACTTAAGTTGGTTTAACAGATGATAACATGATCATAGTTGGTTTTCGGTAAGTTGGGATTTCATATAAACTTTCAATTTTATTCTAAATGTATTACGGTTTGTTAACTGTTTCAAATCAACAGGAAGCTGATTGAAATTCATTGGACCGATAAATCTTATTCGTTTTTGTACAAAACTAGTAGTAGCTCTTACTCTTTGCAAATTGTTGGCTTGCCTGATTCCATATATATTTACTACTAGAGGAAATTGTATGTTGTGGTGCATAACAGTTCTGTGCAGAACATCGAAAACTAGTTGATGGGTTTGTAAATCGCATAAGGCTACCAAAGGTAAAATATTGTGAGAACGATTTGAATACAGCATGATAGTAGGATAAAGAAAGGGACGGTTGAACATTATTTTTAGACATCTATTTTGCAGAACCTGCAGTTTTTTCAAGTTTGAAATACATGCTCTTCCCCAAATGGAAACCAAATAGTTCAACTGCGAATGAATATAAGCATAGTAAAACGACAAAAGGGCTCTTCTAGTTACGAAAGAAGAAATACGACGCATAATGCCACACAAAGACGATATCTTTTTTTCTACATGGTTAATATTACTTCCCGGGTAAAACAGTGCAGAATCATCTGCAAACAATCTAGGGATTCCGTGAAGCCGCAAATTTCCTAGGTCATTTATATAAGCAAGAAATAATATCGGGCCAATATTACTCCCCTGCGGGACACCTATGTTAATGGGTTTTTGTGAACATTGAACGCCATTTATGGAAACAAACTGTTTACGGTTCTCCAAATAACTACGAATGATATTGTTTGCAACCCCTCGTATACCATACATTTCTAGTTTCTTCAAAAGAATTTCGTGATTAAGCGTATCAAATGCTTTTTTTAGGTCCAAGAACAGAGCACCAACTATTTTTCTGTTATCAAGTTCATTTAAAATGCTATCGACAAGCAATCAACGTACTGCAGCCCTGCCTAAATCCATATTGCAGTTTGTAGAGGACATCGTGCTTATGAAAGAAATCCAAAATTCTTGTTACCAATAGTTTTTCAAAAACTTTATTAAACACTGATAAAGTTGATATTGGGCGATAATTTCCGACATCGTTTGAATCGCCTGATTTAAATATAGGGATTACTTTGGCGACCTTGAGAACATTAGGGTAGGTTCCGGTTTCAATGATGCTGTTAAACATGTTCTGTAGAAGTACAGCAAATGTATCTGCATTATTTTTAACTATTTTTACAGGTATATTATCTGGACCGCAAGCTTTGTTATTCTCTAAATCACGTATAATTAAAAGAATTTCATTTGCTGAAGCAGGGTGCAAATATATTGAATCAGGAACCCGACGTCCAATCGAAGAAGGAAAGTTTGAGCTACTAGTTATGTTAGCTGCCAAATTATTACCAATGGATGAAAAATAATTATTGAAAATATTAGAAATATCGAGATTATCAGAAACTTTTCTACCCTGATAGGAAAGTTCTATTTTGTTTTGACTAGGTTCGTTTCCTAAAATTTGCTTAAGATTTTTCCAAAACCTACTGTGGGGCGTGTTATTTAAAAGAGATTCATAATACTGTTGTTTACAACGCTTTTTTGTTGCTTCTACTTTCCTTGAGACGTGATGTAACATTCCCTTCAGGAGGTTGTCGGATGGGTTCCTTTTCACACGCTTGAGGTAATTGTTTTTCAATTTTATCAGAGTCCACAAATCAAAGGACATCCAGGGACAGAAAATACTTTTAACATTTGCTTTTTTGGAAACCGTTCTAGTGCAATTATTAAGTAATGAGTAGTATTTATCGATAATATTTTCTAAACAGTTATCTACATCATCTAAATCGCCAATGTTGGTGAGGAAATTTTGAAATTCGTATTCAAGAAGACGATGGTTAATTATTCTTTTTTTAAGCAAAATATTTTGTTTTTAGACGGTAAATTCAGGGAGGTAATTATGATAGAGTGGTCACTAATATCATTTTCAATTGTATCGTTCCTCATCCTACCAATGTCGTCTAATTTGCAAATCACGTGATCTAGGATATTACCGCTGGCCGGTCTAGTGACAAAGGTGTTCGAACATACAAAACCATAGGATTCCAGCAATGTTTTATATCTTACCACAGCATTGTTGCTAGCATTATTAACGGGCACGTTAACATCACTAACAATTAGACAACAGCGATTACAATTTAAAGATTCAATTACATTCTCTAGTTGACCATTGAAATCGACAAAATCATAAGAGGGAGGGCGGTAAAACCCATGAATATCATAACATATTCCTCTAACCTCTACCTCAACGTGTATGTGATGGAACCCATCCTGACAATCATTTTTTATTACCTTCTGGGACAAACTATTTTTGACAAACACAGCTAGGCCACCATTTGACTGATTTCGACAAGAAAAACAACTAACATATCCAGGAATTTTATATAATGAACTATTACTGCTACTTATCCACGTTTCACCAATCACATCAATAGAAAACTTCGGCACCAACACTTCAAAAGGGCGTAACTGCTTTTGCAACCAATGCCTTCTCACAGAGCTGTGGGTCATATTTCATTCATCACACGCAATTCACATCCATTAATCGAAAGAGGAGGATTTTATCTTTCTATTTGTGCTAGTGGTTTGCTCGAGAGGGATGGGATACGCTCCACAACTTTGTGAGGAGGCATTGGTTGTAAATGCAGTTACGCCCTTTTGAAATGTTGGTGCCGACTTACACATTTCCAAAATTTGCAAAACAGAATCAAATTTATGCATATCATTAAGACCCCTAACATTCCACTGTAAAATACGTAATTTGTTGTCGTTGATTTCAGGATAACAATTATTGAAATCATCGATATCGTGGTGAAAATAATTTAGTGAATTAGCCATTGAAAAATAACAATACTAAAACAAAAAACAGAAAGCAATTACGTAAATAACATCAGTTGTACATATTACTCGACTTTAAACTTTGCCCACCGAATTGACGAATAAGTTTATCCAAGTCGTCATGACTTCTGATAATCGCAGTTTTAGATCTCTCCTCAACTTTTACCAATATAGATCCATTTCGTCGTACCCAAATATACTTCCAACCTAGATCTTTTTGCTGGGCTCGCACATACCGCAAAAGTTGTAGTGAAAACGGGGTTAATTCATTCCTAACGGTTATTTTGGTAGGCTGTTGATTGAATAATAGGTTTTCATTGATTTGGGTTGACAACAAAACACCAAACTGCTTTTTCTTCTCAAGTAATGCTTCTTTTACTGAGTTCCGTTTGAATTCAACTCTTACTGGCGGAAGTGAGTTAGCAGAATTAGTTGATCCTATAGAGATAAGTGACATTTCAACACACGAACACTAGCGCAAGTTTTTCCTCACACAAAAGTGCACGCCGATTGAAAGGCTATTCAGATTGCATATGCAAATATTACCCAATCGAATTGGGTAAAACGGGTAAATAATGATAAAACTAACGTCCGGGGCAAGAGTGCAAATATTTTCCTCGCAGTTTCACAACTACATCTACAAAAAAGGCACGCATACATTTGAACGTGATTACCTCTATTCTAGTAGCTGCTACTACGTCATCGGAATTCAGTTCAACTCCAACCGCTGAACTAATTTTTGCTGTGATGTCGCGGACATTTTCATAAGGCAAGGGTGGTACACCCAAAAATACTAGGTTGTTAAGCTGTTTTTCTTTGTGGGCATTATCAACGTGCATTTCCTGTTTATTCAAAGATGTTTTCAAAGACGCTTGGGAATGTTTTAGCACTTCCAACTCCTGCTTCAGCATTACATTTTCTTTTTTGAGTAATGCAAAGTCACGAAGAATTTCTTCAAATTTTGAAGACAAAAATTCTTGCGACGATTCCATAGCTGTAGCTAAAGACTTCATATCTTCTCTCATGCTGAGCATTTCAATGGACACCACAGATTTCAGTTCTGACGTAACAGATGCTACAATAGATGATTCAGTACTATTTTTGCATACCAATTTGACTTCACACTTAGGTATTGATGCGCTTCTAGCTTCGATTATAGCACTAGTCAAAGTTTCGAGGGCATTGTCAATATCAAACTGTGTTTCCAATGAAACATTAACATCTAAATGGCTATTGATGTATGTTTCATAACATAACAGTCAGCTCTGTGATATCTGAAAGTGGAGCTGATGGGATTATAGATCACTTCATGGGAAATTTGAAATATTACAGGAAGATGGTGAGAATCAAAGTCAGCATGAGTAACCAATTGGCTACAAAATTGACTTGAGTCGTTAAAACCAAATCAAGAGTTAAGGGATTCAGTTCATTGCCTGCAATCGCATACGACGGACGTGTTTCATACTCCTCTCTTAAACCTATTGGAAATCGACGAAAAATCATGTCTGCTGCGCGTGAAAACGTCTTAGTTGTCGACGTGAGTGTGCTTCCAGTGCGTCCCGATATTGGGAAAGTAAAGGCATTCTTAGAAACGGAAATTCATCTTGATTATGCTTTGGTCAAGAGTATACAATTACACCATACTCGTAATTGTGTACTGATCGAAATGGTGGACAAAAAGGTTGCTTCGCGCTATCAATTGGAGCACAATTGTAAGCGTACAATTGTTGCTTCCAATAAAGCATACAAAATCCCTGTGTATGTGGATGGTGATGCGGTTACCGTGCGCGTTAACGACCTCCCTTCAACGGTGAGCAACGAAGCTATCACCGAAAGTATGTTGCAGTTTGGAGAAGTGATTTCTATTAGGAGTGAAACATGGAAACACTATTTCCCAGGGATTCCTAATGGCGTAAGGGTGCTAAGGATGAATCTCTTCCGTGACATACCATCAAACATATCCATCGCAAACGAAAACACAACAATATCCTATCCGCACCAGCCAAGTCGGCGGTACAGCCCAGCCGCACATCCAAATAAAAATTACACAGAACCACGAGGAGTCACCGACGCAGCCCCAGCAACAGTCGCTACAACCGAGCTGTTTACTCGGGACGATTTTCCCCCGCTGAGCGGCGAGCAATCATCATCATCTAAACCTACTGCTGCAGAGCAAAAAACAAACAACGACGACGAGTGGACGGACGTAGAGGACAATGGAAGCTCATCAAGCGACTACAATGAAGTGACAAACAAACGCAGGCGATCGAATCGAAAGGCGAACGAAGCCAAGAAAGTTTGCGCAAACCAGTGTTCCCTCAACGCGGATCACGGGGAAACAGTTGATTTTTGTTTGAAAGAAAAAAGTGCTTTGAAAAATAAAAGCGGGAAGGGTGCTAGTTTTACTTCATGTAGTAAAAAATGATTATCGGCCCTGTAAAGCTGAACACGGCGGGTGGGCCTTTAAATAAACGTTTGGATAAAAAAAAAAAAAAAAGAGTTAAGGGATTTTAAGTAGAAGAAAAACAAGTGGGTTTATCAGGATATTGAATAGAAAAATATCATGAAGAGCACTCATGAAATAAAATCCTGCCGTTTGAATTGGACTGAAGATTATTCCACGGTGTTTCGCATTAAAATTACCAATTATGAAAAATCCTGTTGCGAGTTATTTTTTTCAAATCAGATTTAAGGACAAACGTCTTGAAATCACGCTTCAACAGTGCATTAGAACTTCAAATGCACAAATCTCAAGAAGCAATCTTCAAACAACAGTGCATTTCATTATTCTCGTCTTGCCCACTTGTAATAAGCTTAAAATAAGAAGATAAGGTGCACTGGTTTTGTTTACGAAGAGATTTGTGCGCTCGAAATCGTGAGTAGGTGCCAAACTCGGCCATTGTGGCGGCCATTTTGGGATCCCAACAAGTCTGTCCTTAAGAAAATCTTTTTGCTAGTCAGTGCATTGAAAAGGCAAATAGGCCGCAATGAAAGTATGTTTTGTTTGTTTCAACAGAAACACCCAAAGTTTCAAAAACTTTGGTTTCAAATGATGAAAAAATGTGGTGCTTGAAGCGCCTGTCAATGATGATAGCAACTCCACCACATGCTCCATCTAGGCAATCATTTCTATAAATGAAATAGTTTGAGTCTCGTTTGATTGAAGACCCAAGTTTTAAATACGTTTCAGTAATAACTGCAATATGCACATTATTGACTGTTAAAAAATGGAGTAGCTCATCCTCTTTGCCATTTAGAGAACGAACATTCCAATTTAAAATGTTTGAAAATTTATTTGGATCCATCAAATCGTTTAATTTGGTAAAACGAAATATTTTGCATGAGTCGATAATATAGATGCTAATTGACCAATTTACTATTTGATTGCTTGAAAAAATTTTCTATGCTTAATGGCTTGCAGTCAAAAAAAAGCCTAAAATCGCATATTTTGCCCTATAAATTTACTGCCGTGAATCGCATATCAGTCCCATCTTTGCTGGATTTCCTATGCAAATGGGACAAGTATGCGATTCACGGCAGTTTAGGTATAGCTCAAAATTGTGACGTGCTGGAGCAAATATTATCAAATCGGATTTGGATTCAGCGGCTAAAAATTTGTCAGAGACACATAAGTTCTTCTTCTGTATGGTTCCCACTCGAACTTGGCCTGCCTCTCTTCAACTTGGTGTTCTTCGAGCACTTCCACAGATATTAATTGAAGGGCTTTCTTTGCCTGCCATTGCATGAATTTGTATATTGTGTGGCAAGTATACAAGGATACACTATGCCCAAGGAGTCGAGAAATTTTTCCCGACCAGAACGGGAATCGAACCCGCCGTCTCCGGATTGGCGTTTGATAACCTTAATCACTAGACTAACTGGAGAGTATTCATTAATACATATATATTTGACTCAAATTCGTAAAAAAAAACCGTTGGTGCTTAAGAATGGCATGGAAAAGAGAGAACTAAAATAGGCAGACCAATAAGTTTTGTATGCTACGAACAATTCTGTTACAGATATTTATTTCAGTATGTCCAATTGGTTCAAACTACTAAATAATCTTTTCATTTTCGTCTTTTCCTCGCAGCCATGTACATCAAATCGGGTCACCGGTTCCTCAGCGACAAAGGCCAGATAGTGTTCCCTGGCCCACCAACACGTTCAGCATTTTCATTTTCCTACACGAACCCACCAACTACGACGACCACCACGGCAAGCACCACGACGGTGGCCGCCCTGCCCGATTCCCTTCTGGAAAGTGACGATGAATCAAACTTTATCGGTAAGGAATGTGGGGAATCTGATCTAGTTAGAAAAACCATTTCATCTGATTGTCCCCTTCCAACACAGATATGTGGCGAAGTAAATCGACGTCCGGCTCGGACATGCTTTCCGACAAAATCCAGATGTTCTACATCTACATAACGGTTACCATAACGTCCGTGTTTGTGCTCATCCTGCTGGGAATTTTCGGTTACATGTGCTACAAAAGGTAACGATTTTTTTGTTATTGTAAAATACCCAAGATTTCAGTTATATCTTCTTCCAGAAAGGGATTTCAAAGCATAGAGAACCAACAGGACATTGAAACGACCCGGAGGCAGAGCAGTCGAAGATCCCAGCGGAGCCACTCGAGGAACTACTCCAAGGAGTGCGAAGCCGCTGAGAACCCGGGGCAGACACTTCTGCGTTAAAATTTAATTAAATATTGTATTTTGTGACGTTTTTGTGAAACGGCTGAATTATTTTGTAAGGTTTTTTAGAAATATAAAATGTTTATTGATTTGCAAATCCACTCCATCGGAGATTCAAACTCCACCGAATGTCCATGCAATCCACAACAATCAACATAACCTCCTGTGGATAGATTCCCACCTACTTACGTTTTGCCGGAGTGCTGGTAGATCCTAGGCCGGTTGCGCTTGTGTTTCCGAAATTGAAGGACATCTTAGTTTACTAATCTGGATAATTTTGATCACTTTTACGAGAATTTGAACCCTTGAACTACTAAAAACTACGATTCCAAATTAAATATGCGACCGAGCAAACTGTTTTGAGACTGATGACAGCCCGCCGCGGAAAAGAAAATAAATGTACACAAAACAACAGCCTACCCGAGCAAAAAGGGCAGAAGTATTTGAGAAACTGAACGAAGGGGAAGCTAAGGTCCGGTTACACTGAAGATACTTCACTTGAGGGGACGACACATCTATCCACATATTATCGTCGCACCACCAAATCGAAGTCGTCGCTAAAAGCACATGCGAAGTTGCAGCTGCGAAGTAAATTTGAATCTTTTTTTTTAAGTGTCTCGAGTATACCAAAGTGGCGAATCCTGGTCGTTTTGACAGGTCTCCTGCTCGATTGGAACTATGGGGATGACAGCAAATCGGCTGTTCCAATTTTGACGTTTCTCCTCTTTGTTATTCCAGACTCGTTATATTTTTTCTGTTGCGCATCATTAAGCTAATTAAGAGCAACAATATTGTCGTCGCGGTTGAAACCCGAAGTTTCCCCACACCCGACAATCGAATTTTCTCAAAATCCATACGTGAAACCTAAAGTGCCCCACACAATGCATACGTTTGCGTGTGCGTGACAGTAGTTTGACACATTTCCCATAGGAAAACTGTAAAAAAAACGCAAACCTCGACGGAACGGACGCTATGTGTTCCAGGCTTAACGTCGGACGTACTGCGCTGGACAGCGGACCTGGCCCTCTATCCAGCGCACTGTGCCCGATGTACGTCAAGGGGTAGATCACTCTTTGAATGTGCATTCGATTTGCATTTAAGGGCTATTTGCAGTTCAGAAGGAATTTTTTGGCCTATCTTCCCGAATAAAAAATACAGTAGAAAAACCGAATGTTGTATTGTTACAGTACTATTTAGAACCATATTGTTACAATAAACACCACTGTAAAAATAAAAAATACAAAAACAATAAGATGTATTGCAGACACCCATACAGTGAATTGTAAATAAGATTTTTACAATATACTATACGGGTTGTTAAGTATCGTAACAATATAAAAAAATATTTTTCTCCATATATATTTTTTTACAAAACCATATATTTTATTGTAAATGAATTGTTCGAAATACTGATACGTGGGCTTTAATATACCGTACATTGTATGGTACACGTATGGTTTCAAACAATAAAATGTACCGTAAATATATTGTTTTTAATTGTAATTTCACTACTGGTTATAAATTTAATCATGGTTTTGGAATGGTTCTCTTTTGTTATGTTGTATTGTTTTACATTAGATAAACCATATAATGTTATATTATCTCGTCATGTTCCTTCGATAATGGCAGTTCTAGCCAAACTAAATAACCTAAACTCGTCTAAGTCTGAGTAGCCTCTGATTGCATTAACAGTTGAAGCTTAGGCTCCCATGTCCCACCAGCCAGATAACTGGGTTTTGCAAACTAAGCATTATTTGTGGCAACACTTTGAGCGGCATGATGGAACTATCATTACAGCGTGCTTAACCGTTATTGCAATATTGAGGCTCCAGTTTGACTGAACTATGTAATATGTACATAACAACTCATGAGAAAACTGTCAAGTTCGATTCAACTATAAGTTAGGTTAAAAAGCGAAGACGAACTTATATCAGAAGTCGTTTCAGTGTCCAGTCCTGTCCTTATGTTAAAAATGTCAAAGATAAATCGCATTTAATTCGGTTGTTGTACAAGGCAATTTCACATGAGAGAAGAAGAGAAAAAATAGTGTTGAACTCATCCACTGATTTACGGTAATCTGGCCTGCGTCTTTCCGGGTTGACCTAGCCCACCATATATCTTGGATATGCAGTCCTTAGGACACCTGGTTTAAACATTTCATTGACTTTAAATAGATGTTTCAACTTATTCACTTTTTTCTCTTTCATTTCCTTTGCAACAAAAATGTCACGAACATCAACAAAACAAAGCACGGAAAAAATCATAAACTGAATAAATAAATAAAAATGCACGGAAAAAGATAGTTTCGGAATACAGTCGGGACCCGATGGTTGGGGGTTGGGGGTTTAATAGTTGGTTGACTTTTTAGTTGGGTCTCCGTTAGTTGAGCTGTCAGCCAACTAAAAAGCACCTGGATGACATAATTCAATGTCAAACTGAAAATGACAACCAATGTGTAATTCCGAGGGGCGACCAAATGAGTTTTTTGGTTTCTTAAACATTACTGATAATCGAGAAGAATTTCTCATTCATTAAAAAAAAACAATATTTATGATTACCTCAAAACAAATGCAAAACATCGACAATCTTTATTTTGTCGATCATTGAAAGCGTTTTGTACTTGCACTTTGGACTAGGTGGTTTCATAATCATCTGTATTTTCACTTCACCGACTAAAATGGATGAAAATAATTAATTCTCGTATTGGTCATATATGTATCTTTCATAACGTATCAGTTTGGCTCTAAATGTGAAAATAATTGAAAAATTTACAAAATTTTACTTTTTACTTCCAACCTAAACATGATAAAAAAACAATGCGCACGCCCCTTGTGTTGCTGTCACTTCACCCAACTAACGAATCGAATTCGTTGGTTGGGTGAAGGTTGTGGCTCAACGAGCGAATTCAGACTAGAGAATGGTTCAAACCAAGGGTTCAAACGTAAGAAAAACAGTATAATATATTGTTACATAAAGATCGGATGTAAATGTATAGTAGCTACCAATGTGCAAAGCTTTTAGCGAACCATTCCATTACAATACACTATATTGTAGCTGGTACACTGTATGGTACAGGAATGGTTTTCACCAAATACCCTATGGTTAGTTTTTATCCGGGTTGATGCATGGGAAATTCCTTGCCTGAATCGCCCAAGAAACCGTTTTTCTTCGATCTCAGTACGCAGGTGCTAAGGAATGACAATTCAAATGGCAGTCACTGTGGAATTTTTCTGACAGGAATCGGTCAAGAACATTCTTGAGCGATTTCTTTTGAACACGAAACTGGGCTTTAATGTGTAAAAATGCATTTTAATGTTTTTCCATCTACTTAGCATTGAAATATACGCGTATACGCGAATGTCAAACCATAAGTGTTGAAGAAATCGTTGTGATGGATGATATTATTTATAAATTCAGAAATTATCATAGTTAAAATAGAAAAAAGGAAAGAAATCGTGAGTATAGTTCTGTTAATCAAAGGTAGACAAACTTATAATACGTTTTTTTTTGTAGGAGCAGTTTTGACTGCGGATGGAAACGACTGTTGGACAGGTTCACAAATAAGAATATACGAGTACTTGACGTCCAGAATCTGGCTGTGACCTGATGCCTGGTGCAACTACCTCAAAAAATGTAGAATCCCTACAGTTAAAAGTATCAATGTTAAACAAAGAATAAAATATAGTAATATAGAAGCACTATATGTGAATATTAACCTTTCGGGAACCGCGCCTGTTCGATCCTGAAACTGCACTGCGCTAGCACTGTATAAGATGAACGAGATGTTTTGGTAGTGCTGTATTTATTACAATGGCGCGCGTCCTGAAGGGTTGAGTTAGTTCTTCACATATAGTAAGAATAGTATTTTAATTACTTCAGAAAAGTTTAAGTTCGATCCGGCAATTTAGTTGCCATTCTACTACTACCCCTTGATGAGTATAATTCTGCATCTCAACTGGCATACCAATCGAGCACATGATTCGACCTAAAATAGGAATTTGTTACGCCTGGTACATGAAGACCTATGATCGGAATCATTTACAAGGTCTGCGGTTTGCTGGGTGACGAAAAATATCCAGTGATGTCTATCTCAAGGAATAACATATATCCCGTTATGTGCTCGTTAGCCTTTTCCTGATGGCTGGTATCTACCTCCTTGTGGAACCGGCCGGACAAATCAAACCCGGAGTTTTTTTTTTAATATTATTTTCGCATTGTTACTAATATAGTGAAAGCACTAGACTTCGCCACTGCTCTAGTCTTGGTCCTCTCCATAGTGCTTTTACTCTACAATACCGTCCGGCCAGTAATATCATCGAACGTTTATAAGATAACACCAGATCTTCGGGTGGCAAAAGTAAATTGTATCGCTATGCTAGACAGTTAGCACTACAGTCAACTTTCGGTCGTTGGGCTACGTTTAGATGGGCTACGTTTTAACTGGGCGCCCGTTAGGTGAGCTATAGCCCAGTTAAAACGAAGTCAAACGTCACTTTTTGACGTGAAGCACGATTTGTCAAGGTTGGTAGCCCTGATCTCTATTGTTAAAGATTATTTGACAGCTCAAAGCTCAGCCCACCTAGTGAAAGTCTTTCACTAACTTGGCTAAGAGCTTAGTGCAACGAGCGAAAGTTGACTGTATTTGAAACTCATTTGTTGTTCGAAACTGACAACTGCCAACAACCAATCAACCATCAAATGCTATAGCAAGCCATGGGTTGTAAATTTACTGAATTGATGAATGAATGCATTGAAATGCATTTGAATGCAAAAAATTTTGTTGATACATCAGATGTTCCAAGAGTGATCTACCCCTTGATGTACGTCCGACACACGGTTTGGGAGAAAACTCGATTTTCGCGTGTCAAAAATTCCGATTTTCAATTGCACGAACACTATGCACTAATCTTAATTGAGTTGCGACATTTCTAAGTAGGTTAAAAATCAATTTTCGCATGTTCGATCACTTTGTATTTCGACCAAAAGCATAATATTATGCTTTTGGTCGAAATACAAAGTGATCGAACGTGCGAAAATTGATTTTTAACCTACTTAGAAATGTCGCAACTCAATTTGGATTAGTGCATATTTATTGTTGCTCTTAATTGGCTTGTTTAGTGAATAAAATATTGCTTTTTTCTATAGCCTAATCGAAAGAGCTCATTTTTCTGAGTATAACGTGATTTTATTGGATTCCAATACCTTTGTTTTGATGGTTAAAATAGTTCCCGGGCTCCAAAAATTATGAAATTTTGGATTTCGACTAATTTTTGGGCGAAGAATCCGATTATGAAATAATCCTGATACCCCTAAAGAACCCAATTAGCTTAATGATGCGCAACAGAAAAAATAGATTCAAATTTACTTCGCAGCTGCAACTTCGCATGTGCTTCTAGCGACGACTTCGATTTGGTGGTGCGACGATAATATCCGCGAGCGGTAATGGCGGCGGCGGGCACAATTAAGGTGATACGGGACGCCGTGTTATTTTTCCTATCTTCCCTCTCTTTCTAACAATTTGCCTCGCGATTTTAAAGATGGCAATCTCGAGTCCTATCGCACTGAAGATGCTGAAAAACAATCAGCATATGCACTGCAAGTCAGCATATACAATGATAGGTTTTTGTTGCAAAATATGAAGTAGAATCTGAGATTACCATATTAGTATAAACAGAGCAATGGCGGGTATTTCCCCAAGTAACCACTAAGCACTGGCGTAAGCGGTTTAAAGGTTATACAGCAGCTTTTTCGTGTCAATAGGCTCAGTAGGAAATTTTCAAATGCTCTCAGGCATTATAAATTGTAAGCACTGAAATAGGCCGTTTATTAGTATATGACGCTATGCTATAGTGCTTGTAAACCCAGTGTCTATCAGCCGAATAAGAAGCCTGACAGTGCTGTTAAAAGGCTTGGCGTGCATGACGTTTATATCAATCAAAGCTGATTTCAAGCAAAACAAAACTGAACCTAAGCAATAAACAATAAAATCTCTTCGGAAATTTCGTACGATCGATAGGGCGGTGGAAGCTTGTCGTCGGACACTTCAAGCATTAAATTGAAACAGAAAATGTATAGCTGTTTCCTCGATTATGATATAAATGCATCGGATGTTAACCTGTGTGTCGTAACGAAAGATGGTTGTATAAATTCCACATCTGATCATTACAACAATGAAAACCAGACTAAATCCATCCACCTCATCACGAATACACGAACCGTTATTTTCGATCCATCTAGGCTCCGAGTCGGAACTTTCTCCCTCTCGCTCTCTCTTTCCCATACTGTTTTCCGCACGCTGCGGTGGCACCGAATGAGTGATCTCCTGTTTTCACTCTCTCGTTTTCAACCGAATTAAACTTTCGTTCAGTTCTCGATCTTTATCTTGTTTACACGCTGATTCGTTTAGGGTAAAGACACTATAGGGAACGTCCATAAATTACGTCACGCAAAAATTTCCCATTTTCAACCCCCCCTCCCCCCTATGTCACACTTTTTGTATGGGACCTCTAAAATTTTTGTATGGGTCGTCACACTTTGCTGAACCCCCCCTCCCCCCTAAAAGCGTGACGTAATTTATGGACGTTCCCATATGCAAAGACACGAAATGTTCCAATTGGAATTCCAAATTTGCTGTCAATGTTATTCCAATCGAGCAGGAGACCTGTCAAACGCGCTTTAAAAGCATTGCTCGACAGCATCATCGTCATGACGCGACAATCATCATCAACAGCAATAATCATCAGATTTCGTGTCTTTAGCATACAGTGTCTTTAGTTTAGGGGTGCTCCAAACAGAATGTTTGATTTTCAATACACACACATTTAATTATAATTAAATGTGTGTGTATTGAAAATCAAACATTCTGTTTGGAGCACCCCTAAACTAAAGACACTGTATGCTAAAGACACGAAATCTGATGATTATTGCTGTTGATGATGATTGTCGCGTCATGATGCTTCATCATGCTTCTAGCGACGACTTCGATTTGGTGGTGCGACGATAATATCCGCGAGCGGTAATGGCGGCGGCGGGCACAATTAAGGTGATACGGGACGCCGTGTTATTTTTCCTATCTTCCCTCTCTTTCTAACAATTTGCCTCGCGATTTTAAAGATGGCAATCTCGAGTCCTATCGCACTGAAGATGCTGAAAAACAATCAGCATATGCACTGCAAGTCAGCATATACAATGATAGGTTTTTGTTGCAAAATATGAAGTAGAATCTGAGATTACCATATTAGTATAAACAGAGCAATGGCGGGTATTTCCCCAAGTAACCACTAAGCACTGGCGTAAGCGGTTTAAAGGTTATACAGCAGCTTTTTCGTGTCAATAGGCTCAGTAGGAAATTTTCAAATGCTCTCAGGCATTATAAATTGTAAGCACTGAAATAGGCCGTTTATTAGTATATGACGCTATGCTATAGTGCTTGTAAACCCAGTGTCTATCAGCCGAATAAGAAGCCTGACAGTGCTGTTAAAAGGCTTGGCGTGCATGACGTTTATATCAATCAAAGCTGATTTCAAGCAAAACAAAACTGAACCTAAGCAATAAACAATAAAATCTCTTCGGAAATTTCGTACGATCGATAGGGCGGTGGAAGCTTGTCGTCGGACACTTCAAGCATTAAATTGAAACAGAAAATGTATAGCTGTTTCCTCGATTATGATATAAATGCATCGGATGTTAACCTGTGTGTCGTAACGAAAGATGGTTGTATAAATTCCACATCTGATCATTACAACAATGAAAACCAGACTAAATCCATCCACCTCATCACGAATACACGAACCGTTATTTTCGATCCATCTAGGCTCCGAGTCGGAACTTTCTCCCTCTCGCTCTCTCTTTCCCATACTGTTTTCCGCACGCTGCGGTGGCACCGAATGAGTGATCTCCTGTTTTCACTCTCTCGTTTTCAACCGAATTAAACTTTCGTTCAGTTCTCGATCTTTATCTTGTTTACACGCTGATTCGTTTAGGGTAAAGACACTATAGGGAACGTCCATAAATTACGTCACGCAAAAATTTCCCATTTTCAACCCCCCCTCCCCCCTATGTCACACTTTTTGTATGGGACCTCTAAAATTTTTGTATGGGTCGTCACACTTTGCTGAACCCCCCCTCCCCCCTAAAAGCGTGACGTAATTTATGGACGTTCCCATATGCAAAGACACGAAATGTTCCAATTGGAATTCCAAATTTGCTGTCAATGTTATTCCAATCGAGCAGGAGACCTGTCAAACGCGCTTTAAAAGCATTGCTCGACAGCATCATCGTCATGACGCGACAATCATCATCAACAGCAATAATCATCAGATTTCGTGTCTTTAGCATACAGTGTCTTTAGTTTAGGGGTGCTCCAAACAGAATGTTTGATTTTCAATACACACACATTTAATTACACGGAGAAAAATGGATATACCAGTTAGCATTTTATTTAATAATAAATTATCATTTCCACCTCATAAACATTACTGTGTATAAAAAGTATGCATTTCGTGCATTCATGTTATGCACTTCTGTACATATCTATAATTTATTGGTTTTGGTGAATATCAACACCCTGATTGTACTCTTTGGACTTATTAAAACAAATTTGAACTCGTTAACGCGCGGATATTTGTAACATTTACGCGAGTTTATCGAAGCGAAATATAAATTTTCGACATTCCGGGGAAAGATTGAAACATGATTGTTCTGTCCACGAAGTATAACCGGCCTTAAGTATCCCGTAAACAGTACAGTTTATCTAGTAAACCGTGTACTTAAGAATTTATAATTCTACTCTAGAAATCATCATCACCGGAAAGCTGAATTCAACCAGTTGCTGTTCCGGATCATGCCGCACCGGATGCCGGGCATTCTAGCATGGAAGTGTGCAAGATTGTTATGCCCTTCCGCGGTTCTATCCTATACCGGGAGCCATGTAGGATCACCGAACGCAATTGTTCCATTTTCAGTAAGTACGAGTAGCATATTCTTGTTACAAACATTACAATAAATGTCCTCATCACTTTTTTCAGCAAAGGCAAAATCCGGCCAGTTCGTGCTCCTGAAGATATCCGGATAACGTAGGCGCAAAATACTATGAAACGGTGAAGGAACGTTGGGAGGAACTTCGCTGGAAGTCGCTGTAGTCCCTGCTGATCCCTTCGAGGATCCCTCCTGGCCATAATATGAACTTATTTCATGTGTAGTTTGAAGTGTTTTATATTTTATTCAATTAATTGTATGCTAACTTTAAGGAAATGACAATAAATTGATGATTTTCTCTTCAACCATACCAAACAAGTCATACTTTTCTTTGTTATTGTGTAAATTGAAAAAAAAAACAAATTAAATTGATATATGCATTCAACCACGAATATACCCGGTATATGCATTCCCAATGCATAAATGGTTGATATGAATTGTCGAATAAACTCTAAAATATGCATTCCAAAGGGTGGGCAGACTGAATATGGTTTTAGTAAATAATTTATGCATTTTAGCATTTTCTAATATGTCCGTGTATAATCATTAAATCTATGAATCTTATCACATCCACTACACTGTGGAGTTTCAATCGTTTTTCCTAAAGACGAACACCAAAACTAATCGATGGGCCCCATTTTGATTCCTCTTGTTACGGAACCTCGTCAACCTCCCAAACTTCCCTAGCTGCATCTCCTGCAGATCTCTCTCCACCATCCATAAAACCATTTTATACATTTCCAATGCGGCCACATTGTGCCCGATTTCAGATCCGAGCATCGGATCATGCGGGACATTCGGATCGGAAAATCAATGCTGTCCCAACTTGTTGCCTTCTTTTCCTTAAATACGGTGCTTAGCAAACCGATCTCTTGGTGCATCGATGGGGCAGATGGGAAACGTGACGATATCCACTTAAGACTAACAACCCCGAGGACATCAGATCGAATCTGGATCAGGCCGTAAAAATCGAAGAAAAGTAGACTTCGATGGAAAACATCCGGAGAAAAAAATAAAGAAAGTAAATAACTTTTTTTTTCTTTTTTCTTGACCCATTTTTGACAATTCTTTCACCAGAGACTCGGTACGCAGATTGAAGCTGGCCGTATATCAGCTGAATATTTCGCCAAAATTGGCTTTTAAGCAGATCTATTATAGGATGTAGTTCTAAGGAGCTCTGTTAACATTACTCTTCATAAGAGCAACATTAACGGCGGCTACTATTCGAGCAACCCGCGCAGCGCTACCATTTTGACTTAACAACCCTTTTCCACACCGGTAGCAATCAAATTAATCACCCTGATTCGTATCGGGAGGGCTGTCATATTCCCATAGCATTTTTAGCAGCGCAACTGTCCCGCTACTATATTTGGTCACCCACCCATAGCGCTACTATTTTGCGAGCGCATCCAGCAGCGACCGGTAAAGTTTGCTGCAATGATGGAGGGCTGCCAAACGGGGTATAGAAGCGCACCGTTAAAGGTGCTCTAAGGATATAGAACCAACTTGGTGCCAATTTTTACGGCTTAGTGGTTACTTGGGTCTTCAATCGTCCCGTTCGCCCTTAACCGATTCGAATTTTGAAGTTTCTTGGGGATCGCAATCGGTTGGCGCCACCAAACGGTGGCTAAAAGGGGTGAGGAGGAGAATAAAACTGTTTTGACTTTCCCCCATGAAACGTCAAAATCCGAACCGGTTGGATTTGCCCTAGGGGCAAGACACTGTGAAACCCGGAGCAACTCTGAGCAATCCTGAGTAACTCTTACTGTTCGAATCCATTCAGAAACGTCTCTACGCAGTGGGAAATCGGGCAAGACTGCTCGATTTTTCACTGGTATCAGGCAACACTTCAGGAAAACCAGAGTGATCCAGAGATATCCAGAGGAATTCTGAGCAACACTTCGATAACAGAGTTACTCTCGCTGTATCTGTCTTGCCCCTAGGATTTGCCCGCCGCCGCCATTATGTGGTAGACCAGTTCTACCACAGACGAATTTATACAGACGTAAGAGTGCGGTGCAAACCGCCTAAAATTTTCGGTACCATGTTTTCTTCTTCTTGTTGGGCAGCTTTTTTTCGAGGGGGCTAGTTATTACCATTTTGCGGTAGTTTTTTACGCATTGGTTTACCCCTCTCACAAGCTTTTGACAGTTTTTCGCCGATTTCGCCGCACAACAAAAGACTTGTTTTGTTTACCTTTTTTGATGGTGCGTGGTCCGCTAATCGCTCTTCGGTGGATGAGAATCCGATCCGGTGCCGCGGTTCTGGGAGGACGGCCAGAGGGACATAAATGTCATAACGTGTTATCACCGGATGTGCACACAAGGGCCAGCGAATACCTCCCGGTGATTGTTAAAGATCAATGATAATGGGCAAACTCTTCGGTAAGTTGATATGATTTCGTATTTACATTAATTTGGACTATTTTGTCACTCAAAAGGAAATATCTTTTGCAGGTGTATCCGTGGTAGAAGAAGTCATCCAATCACCTGCGGTATTGGAGGATATTGTAGAAGCACCGGCTGAACCACCTAGAACGATTGTTCCGGTAAGCTCGCCTTTCGCAGTGGATGCCACCCAAGATGCCACCGGTAGCGATTCTGCTGAATTCCACTCCGGACAATAATCGTGGTGCGCTTTCAATGCCAAGACACCTCACTGACCATGTATGGTGAGTCTTGAACCGGAATGTGATCAAATCAGGAACTCATCCCACAAAAAAACGCATGTTGCACGTGAAGTTCTTCACTGATAACGGTTGCCGGGCGTGGATTACGGAAACGATAAGACTCCCCTACAACACCGTTCAACATTACAAATCACTCGTGATACTCAGTTTTAATCGATTCGCAACAAGTTTATCCAGATGTAGCATCATGAAATATGGCAGGAGGCGGTTCGTCAAGCAGATGACACCCAGTAACTTCCATCGGAGGTCCGTGAGGTCCGTGAAAATCGCTTCCAGGAGTTGCTGTATGCAGATCGTGCTTAACCGAAGCTACCCGATTGACGACGGACCAAAGGCGTTTCTCTCGGCTATCACAGGACGAGTCGTACGAATCTGGCGCCCGAAAGCGACACCGTTCCCGCACCCCAGAGAGTCCCGCCTACGAGCCGCTTCCAATTTCTCCAACAGCACCGAAACGACCTGGCGGAAACGGCCAGTGGCACCACCAGCGAGGATATCACCGAAATGGTAGAATTCGACAAGAAAATTTACACCAGCTTCCTGAACATTACGCGCGAAGGTCAAACGGAAACCGAATTGGACAAAAAGCTACAGAAGATATGTGTGCCCTATGGATGCATGCCATTGCTAATGGTGTCAGATTGGCCAGCCGTCTACGCTCACAGGCTTTACGGCGGTTGGAACGGGAATTTGGAATCGACGAGGTCAAGAAGGTAAGCTCTCCGAGCGGATCCGCGCTGGTTGAAAAAGTAAAGGACCCAAACGTGGGACGAAATTGATGACACTGATGTCCTTGGACATCCGGTTCATTTTCGATCTAGATTTTTTTTTCATCTTTATTAACGTGTTTTTTAACAATTCGATCTAGAGACGAACTACTTGCAGGGCTTATATAATTTTGCGATTGGTTTATATAATTTATTTTGATGAGGATCCCTCATCAAGTGGATCGCCTTAGTGCTTTATGCATTCTGGTGGCCTGATGTTTTCTTCTAGTTTTTTCTAACTGTATTTTATGTTGTAGGTTGCAGTGGGATTAAAATTCAAATTTATTCTAGGTTGCGATTTGAATCAGCGCACAACACTCCTCCTCAACGAAGCGAACGGTTAACGCTCGGCGCCCAGGTTGCCACGGACTCCGATTGCGTCACGGTGTCGCTCCAACTTCACGCGTTCCAACGGCTTGGTCATCAGGTCGGCTTCCATCTTGTCGGTCGATAGATACTGAAGGCCGATGATACCTTGCTGCTGGAGATCCCGGGTGAAGGCATGTTTGGTGTCGATGTGCTTGGACCTTTTCTGCAACCGATCCGATTCTACCATCTTGATGCAGGATTGGTTGTCCTCCCACACAACGGTCGGAGAAGCTGGTTTCTCGTTGAGTTCGTCCAGAAGCTTCCGCATCCACAGCAATTCCTGGCATCCCTCGGCGAGAGCCACGAATTCGGCTTCTGTGGAAGAAAGTGCAACGCAGGTTTGCTTGCGAGTGCCCCAACTTACCAGCCCGCCACCGAACTTGATCAGGAATCCGGAGTTGGATTTTCGGTCCGCTTCATCACCGGCCCAATCAGCATCGACGAAACACTCCAGATCTTCGTTTCCGGACCCCAAGTGGAGATACAAGTCCTTCGTCGATTTGAGGTACCTCAATACCCGTTTCGCCTCGGTCCAGTCCCGATTGGTTGGCTTGGATACCTTTCTACCGAGTAGCGATGTGCTGAGGCAGATGTCCGGTCGGGAGTTGACCGCAACGTAGAGCAAACTGCCCACCAAGCTGCGGTACGATTCGTTGGTAGGCAGCTCTTCCTCCTCCTTTTGCTTTACGTAAGCAGGGTCGAGTGGAATTTTGGACGGTTTTGCGTTTTCGTGCCCGAACTGCTTCACGATCCTGTCGATGTACCCGGCTTGATTGAGGGCAACATACCAACATGTCGTCGACGTATATTAGTATGTAGCTTCGCTTGCCGTTGTTCTCCTTCACGTACAGGCAGGGGTCGGACGACGACGGATGGAACCCCATTCTCTTGAACGTGTCGTCTATTTTCCGGTTCCAGACACGAGCCGACTGCTTCAGCCCGTAGATGCTGCGTTTCAACTGGCATACCTTCTCGCCCGTCTTGAGTCCTGGTGGTGGTCGCATGTACACTTCTTCCTTCAGATCAGCGTACAGATAGGCGGTCTTGATATCCAAGTGCTGTACCAACATGTCGTCACGACTGGCGATGGTCAGCAGCGTGCGAAGGGTGGTTTGCCGCGCGACAGGCGCAAACACCTCATCGTAGTCCGTGCCGTACTGTTGGGTGAAACCTTGTGCGACCAACCTGGCCTTGTACCGCACCGTGTTTCCGCTTTCGTCCTGCTTCTTATTGAACGTCCACTTGCATCCAACGGTCTTCCTTCCGGGTGGCATTCGTCAGGCTACTGAACAGCTCCTCCATGCCGAAGATGTGCTCCGCCATATCCTCGCCTTCCGAAAAACGTTTGTCACAGATTCGCTTCAACAGCGAGACCTTCGACGTGAGACTGACCTTCTGATGGTGGTTCTGGAGGGCCGTCCATGCTTCCTTTGCGGTTGTCGATGACCGGATCAACGGGTGTTGATTGTCCTCGATCAGTAACCCGATGGTTGCCCTGGCCTTGGCGTCTCCAGCGGACCAAACTGCATCCGATTCCGTTGCTGGTTTCTCACCTGGTGTCACGTAACGCCACAGCTCCTCCCGTACCAGCAAAAGTTCCACCTTGAAGCGCCAGCTTGAATAATTGGCGTTGTTCAGCTTTTGCAGGCTGAATCGGCTTCCGTCCATTTTTGCTTCTACAATTGAAAAAATTCTAATCGCAGGCCCATAACCTGTTGTAGGTTGCAGTGGGATTAAAATTCAAATTTATTCTAGGTTGCTTCGTTGCACGCGATTTGAATCAGCGCACAACATTTTAAGGCACTAGCCGTAGTCGTTACATTCATATGCACCTAGAAGCACTCGAAATGTCTAACGACTACCGGTTATTGCTGGTAGATGCAGTAGAAAGTTTGTCATAATCAGGGATGGGATCATTTATTAACTATTCACTTGCTATTAAATCGCTTCAGAAACATCGTAGAAAAAATCAAAATATGGAACACTTTGGTATGCGTGTGCGACCATATTGTTATTCGGCAAACTTTCAGATAAAACTACAAGGTTAAATTTATCCATACATTGCTTTTTGATAGCATGCTGAACTGAAATAGTAGCAAGTTAATGTAACTCTTTGCAAATGAATGATCCCATCTGGTCTTAATACGTTTCAATCGCCTTTGACAAACGAGAAAAACTGACCACACTGATTACCTGTCTGAGCCAAATTTGGTATAGTCTTCAGTCTCTGATTTGTCGATTCATATTTGATGGAGACTTTAATCCAATGGGTTACACAGTCGCCATCCAAATACAGAGAAACATATCCCGTGCACTGTATCACAATTCAAAAGAGCTGCGGCTGCGGTATGTTGCATAGAATGGAGAGGCTGAATTGGGTACCAGACCAAGTCCCTGCTGGGTGGTGGACTATAGAATCGCCAATGTCGTAGGGCATAGTATTTGAGTATTGTCGGAAACTTTAACGACAATCCAAAATATTAAGCAATATCAATGAATCAAACGCGTTACAGTGCTAGAGTTGATATTAGAATGAATTATTTCCAGGATTATTTCAATAAAATTTCACGTGTTTAGTAGTATGGAAGGTAACATTTTCAAACCTAAAAATGACTCAATACGTTCATATCATATGCTGATTTATCGACCGTATTCTATTATTAACTTGATGATTTTGTGGCTATATCGGTCTCTTTCTACTCATAGTATAAGGAAGTAGAGATCAAAGTGGATAATGAAATGATAGATATGATAGAATTCGCTAGGTAGCGAACAAGTGTGAAAATTTTATAGAAGGTGAAATTAGGCAAGTAGGCCATGTATTGAACGAATACATCGAATGCGTGAAACTTCTGCCGTGCGACCTGTGCTTTTGAACAGATCAGCTTGGTTGGTAGTTTATACTCATACTATGAGTAGAAAGAGACCGATATAGCCACAAAATACGTTCATATCGCGAGTAGATAAAGGTGTGTTCGACAAAATTGTTCAAAATAATATTGCTCACAACTTTGCGTACCTATATAATATCAAATTAAAAAGTTTCACTTCAGATTTGAGCTGAGACGAGAACTATTCTTATCAACAGTTACAATTATTTTTAAACAAACCCAGACCCCTATAAGCACTCTTGGAAATAAACCTTGTCTGAACAATTCGGTAAATGTGTTAAGGTACCCCGGGGCAAGTGGGACCTAAAAAAATGCTAATTTGGTTTTGTCATGCCAAAAGTTTCAGAACACAAATTCTTTAATAATTCCAATGGACCCAAAAGACGTTGTTGGTATATTTGTACTTATTAACGTGCATTAAAACTGTTTCAAAATTTTTACATTCCATATATTATGCATATAATGAAAAGTGTAGCAGATCTTCATTTACTGCGTTTCACGGGGCAAGTGGGACCTATTCAGAGATTTTGTTCAAAGGGCTTAATATAAGTTGCAACAAATAAGGTAACATAAATCATAAACTCTTATGTGAATTACTATGTTTAGAGATTAAAATAAGAAGAGGTTTATGGTATCATGCATAAATTACGTAACACATAAAAATCGCTGGGGGAAATTGAATCAACTCTAGCAGCTCTTGCAAAATAAATTGATTTTTTTTATACAAAAAGCGCCGTAAAGTTAAGAGACAAAAGATTTCGAAACTTGGTCTCTATATTACATATATAGTTAATGATTCTCACCAATAGTAAATCTGGGGTTTCGAGATTTTCAGTAATATCTTCTCCCTTACATAATCTTACGATCATTTTTTTTTAATCATGAATTTTGAAAAGGCCATTTCCCTATTTTATTTTTTTATGGATGGTTCCCGAATGCTCAGAAGAATGCATTATGCAGCGTTAAGTGGAAAAAATGGAAGATATTAAAAAAAACATGAAAAATACATGCTTTTGATTTTTTTGTTTTACCCAAGGTTTTACCATTTTTAACAAGAATTTCATCATCTAAATAGAAGTAATAAAGTATAATTCAACAGTATATTAACGCGTCAATTTTTATTGAATTTCGTGCTAATTTCATCTTAGGTAGGACAAGGTGAGATGAACCCATAAAATTGTCTTTGTTTATTCTCATAGGTCCCACTTGCCCCAGATAGCGAAATGCACTGGGGCAAGTGAGAGCAGTAAACTAAAGGTAATAAATAAAAATAAAATAATGCTTTTTCGCTTGAAATCATTTGCATGAACTCTGAATACTATCCTGAAACCAAAAAAGTATTTGTAGAATAACAAATCTATTTTTTAATGACGAATGTAGTAGAGCACGTCAATCTTACCTAGTGAATTGAAAATTGTATATGAGCAACAATAACGTATATGGTCTCTTTATGGTTGAAACAATAACACTTTTTTGTATTCAAAGTATCCGTAGGTGTGATACCTATATTTTCCATGAAGAATGTTAGTCTTAAAAATGAATAATAAAAAAAATACAAGCTATAGGTCTCACTTGCCCCCGATTCTCACTTGCCCCGGGGTACCTTACTTTTCTTAAAATGAACTTCGCTAATTTTTAGCGAAATTTGACCAATCAATTGTTTTTTGTACACGTTAAGATGTACATCAGAAGTCACACGTGTGCATTGTACATCATCTAGCGGTGCACGAATCCAATTGATATAAAACCAACAGAATTATTGCGGAATGTTCCCAAACTAAGGTCCCCTGCCCAAATGCTCTTACACACTATTTAATCCTAGTAGGATGTTGGAGTCCATATAACCCAGACAGCCTCGCTGAACGTATCGTCTCTTTTCTAATAACTGATAAGCCAGCAGGGCTCACCGAAATAATTACAGTTTCAAAAGTTGTTACGGGGTTTTGGGGTTTGTTTTGCTGTATGTTGCTGTCAGGACTGTTGGCCAGAGGGTCTCGCAGCGCTCAGTTGCCCTGACTGGGAGTCCGTGGCGGAGGGGTTTTCTTCTTCCTCATATCCGACCGGGTTGGTCGCAGGGGTGCGGTGGTTGGGTGGCTTGGGGTGGGGCTTACTACTCGGGTCCCGGGGAGTTCGGAATGGCCGACGTGCCCTAAAAATATTTTTAAATAATTCCTGGCAATCTCTTAAAAATCTCAGAAATTGCCAGTCCTCTGGGATGTTTTAATTGGGAAAATAATAGAAAATATTCTAAATAATTTATAGAGATCAGTAGCATTATGGACTATTTTTAAATAATTCCTGAGAATTCCTAAATATTCTCAGAAATTTTCAGTACTTTTGAATGCTTCTTAGAAACTATACAAAATATTCTAAATCATTTACGGAGATCAGTAGTATTTATCTTCTTGGATACATTCTAGCAACTATAGGAAATATTCTAAATCATTTACAGAGATCAGTAGGATTACAAAATATTATTAAATAATTCCTGAGAATCCCTAAAGCTACTCAGAAATTCACAGTCTTCTGGGATGTATTCTAGCAACTATAGGAAATATTCTAAATCGTTTACAGAGATCAGTAGCATTACGGATTTTTTAAATAATTCCTGACAATCTCTGAAGATTCTCAGAAATTCCCAGTATTTTGGAATGCATCTTAGAAACTATACAAAATATTCTAAATCATTTACAGAGATCAGTAGCATTACGGAATATTTTTAAATAATTCCTGACAATCTCTGAAGATTCTTAGAAATTCCCAGTCTTCTGGGATGTATTCTAGCAACTATAGGAAATATTCTACATCATTTACAGAGATCAGTAGGATTACGGTATATTTTTAAATAATTCCTGAGACTCCCTAAAGCTACCCAGAAATTCCCAGTCTTCTAAATAATTCCTGACAATCTCTGAAGATTTTTAGAAATTCCCAGTACTTTGGGAAGGCATATTAGAAACTATACAAAATATTCTAAATCATTTACAGCGATCAGTAGGATTACGGAATATTTTTAAATAATTCCTGGCAATCTCTGAAGATTCTCAGAAATTCCCAGTATTTTGGAATGCATCTTAAAAACTATACAAAATATTCTAAATCATTTACAGTGATCAGTAGGATTACGGAATATTTTTAAATAATTCCTGAGAATCCCTAAAGCTACTCAGAAATTCCCAGTCTTCTGGGATGTATTCTAGCAGCTATAGGAAATATTCTAAATCGTTTACAGAGATCAGTAGCATTACGGGATTTTTAAATAATTCCTGACAATCTCTGAAGGTTCTCAGAAATTTCCAGTACTTTGGAATGCATCTTAGAAACTATACAAAATATTCTAAATCATTTACAGAGATCAGTAGCATTACGAAATATTTTTGAATAATTCCTGAAAATCTCTGAAGATTCCCAGAAATTCCCAGTACTTTGGAATGCATCTTAGAAACTATACAAAATATTCTAAATTATTTACAGAGATCAGTAGGATTACGGAATATTTATAAATAATTCCTGGCAATCTCTGAAGATTCCCAGAAATTCCCAGTACTTTGGAATGCATCTTAGAAACTATACAAAATATTCTAAATCATTTACAGAGATCAGTAGCATTACGAAATATATTTGAATAATTCCTGAGAATCCCTAAAGCTTTTCTGAAATTCCCATTCTTCTGGGATGTATTCTAGAAACTATAGGAAGTATTCTTAACCGTTTTTTTTAAATAATTCTTGACAATCTCTGAAGATTCTTAGAAATTTCCAGTCTTCTGGGATGTATTCTAGAAACTATAGGAAATATTCTAAATCATTTACAGCGATCAGTAGGATTACGGAATATTTTAAAATAATTCCTGACAATCTCTGAAGCTTCTCAGAAATTTCCAGTACTTTGGGAAGGCATATTAGAAACTATACAAAATATTCTACATCATTTACAGAGATCAGTAGGATTACGGAATATTTTTAAATAATTTCTGAGAACCCCTAAAGCTTCTCAGAAATTCCCAGTCTTCTGGGATGTATTCTAGAAACTATAGGAAGTATTTTAAATCGTTTACAGAGATCAGTAGCATTACGGAATATTTTTAAATAATTCCTGACAATCTCTGAATATTCTCAAAAATTCTTAGTACATTGGGAAGGCATATTAGAAACTATACAAAATATTCTACATCATTTACAGAGATCAGTAGGATTACATAATATTTTTAAATAATTCCTGAGAATCCCTAAAGCTTCTTAGAAATTCCCAGTCTTCTGGGATGTATTCTAGAAACTATAGAAAATATTCTAAATCATTTACAGAGATTAGTAGTATTAAGGAATATTTTTAAATAATTCCTGAGATTCCCTTAAGGTTCTCAGAAATTCCCAGTCTTCTGGGATGTATTCCAGAAACTATAGGAAATATTCTAAATCATTTACAGAGATTAGTAGGATTACGGAATATTTTTAAATAATTCCTGAGAATTCCCAAAGTTTCTCAGAAATTCCCAGTTTTCTGGGATGTTCTAAAAACTATAGGAAATATTCTAAATCATTTATAGAGATCACTAGCATTATGGAATATGTTCAAATAATTCCTGAGAATCCCTAAATATTCGCAGAAATTCCCAGTACTTTGGAATGCATCTTAGAAACTATACAAAATATTCTAATCATTTACAGAGATCAGAAGGATTACGGAATAATTTTAAATAATTCCTGAGAATCCCTAAAGATTCTCTGAAATTCCCAGTCTTCTGGGATGTATTCTAGAAACTATAGGAAATATTCTAAATTATTTACAGATATCAGTAGCATTACGGAATATTTTTAAATAATTCCTGAGAATTTCTAAAGATTTTCAGATATTCCCAGTCTTCTTAGACGTATTGTGGATATTATAGAAAATATACTAAATCATTTACAGAGATCATTAGCATTACGCAATATGTTTAAATAATTCCTGAGAATCCCTAAGGATTCTCAGAAATTTCTGGGATGTATTGTGGAAATTATTTTATTATATTTATATTATATTTTATTATATTTAAATAATTCCTCACCATCCCTTAAGGTTCTCAGAAATTCCCTCTCAAAAAAGGACTAGTTTTTCCTCGAGTTTATCACAAAGTTTTCACTTATAGAAGACATCATGTTTATCCGGTAATTAATTTTTAAACCCGTTCTAGGTACTTCCGTCGACCATCGTTTGTCAGCAGCCCTATCTGGAGGATCGTTGCCGATTCGATGTCAATGCCTTGTGATAGTAAATACATGTATCTAAATAAAAATACTTAGGTGGGTGGGGCGTTTATGTGGCCTCTATAATCCATCCGAAAAGTCTCCAGGATTCTGAACAAGACAACCTATACATCTAAGGGTTCTACAATAGTGATCTGAATTTGTCGCTAAGAAGTGTCACCATGTTCTCTCAGAATGCGATGCAGAACACTTGAAACTTATGGAGTTACTCCAGTGGTCCTTGAAACAGTCTTCCACTAGATTTTTATTTGACTCAGAAGGTTCACCACTTCCTCCCAAATTGCATGGTGATGCAAGACATCATGCTTCACTCAAAGAAGCTTTGTTCAGGCTAGGTTCACCAAGTCCTCCTAAAATGCATGGTGATGCAAGACATCATGCTCTATTTAAAGAAGCATAGTTCAAGCTAGGTTCACCACGTCCTCCTAAAATGCATGGTGATGCAAGACATCAGGTTCTACTTAAAGAAGCGTTGTTCAAGCTAGGTTCACCAAGTCCTCCTAAAATGCATGGTGATGCAAATCATCATGCTCCACTCAAGTAAGCTTTGTTCAAGCTAGGTTCACCACGTCTTCCTAAAATGCATGGTGATGCAAGACATCAGGTTTTACTTAAAGAAGCTTTGTTCAAGCTAGGTTCACCAAGTCCTCCTAAAATGCATGGTGATGCAAATCATCATGCTCCATTCAAAGAAGCTTTGTTCAGGCTAGGTTCACCAACTCCTCCTAAAATGCATGGTGATGCAAGTCATCATGCTCCACTCAAAGAAACTTTGTTCAAGATAGGTTCACCAAGTCCTCCTAAAATGCATGGTGATGCAAGACATCAGGTTTTACTTAAAGAAGCTTAGTTCAAGCTAGGTTCACCAAACCAAGTCCTCCTAAAATGCATGGTGATGCAAGACATCAGGTTTTACTTAAAGAAGCTTTGTTCAAGCTAGGTTCACCAAGTCCTCCTAAAATGCATGGTGATGCAAATCATCATGCTCCACTCAAAGAAGCTTTGTTCAAGCTAGGTTCACCAAGTCCTCCTAAAATGCATGGTGATGCAAGACATCAGGTTTTACTTAAAGAAGCTTAGTTCAAGCTAGGTTCACCAAACCAAGTCCTCCTAAAATGCATGGTGATGCAAGACATCAGGTTTTACTTAAAGAAGCTTTGTTCAAGCTAGGTTCACCAAGTCCTCCTAAAATGCATGGTGATGCAAATCATCATGCTCCACTCAAAGAAGCTTTGTTCAAGATAGGTTCACCACGTCCTCCTAAAATGCATGGTGATGCAAGTCATCATGCTCCACTCAAAGAAGCTTTGTTCAAGATAGGTTCACCACGTCCTCCTAAAATGCATGGTGATGCAAGACATCAGGTTTTACTTAAAGAAGCTTTGTTCAAGATAGGTTCACCACGTCCTCCTAAAATGCATGGTGATGCAAATCATCATGCTCCACTCAAAGAAGCTTTGTTCAAGCTAGGTTCACCAAGTCCTCCTAAAATGCATGGTGATGCAAGACATCAGGTTTTACTTAAAGAAGCTTAGTTCAAGCTAGGTTCACCAAACCAAGTCCTCCTAAAATGCATGGTGATGCAAGACATCAGGTTTTACTTAAAGAAGCTTTGTTCAAGCTAGGTTCACCAAGTCCTCCTAAAATGCATGGTGATGCAAATCATCATGCTCCACTCAAAGAAGCTTTGTTCAAGCTAGGTTCACCAAGTCCTCCTAAAATGCATGGTGATGCAAGACATCAGGTTTTACTTAAAGAAGCTTAGTTCAAGCTAGGTTCACCAAACCAAGTCCTCCTAAAATGCATGGTGATGCAAGACATCAGGTTTTACTTAAAGAAGCTTTGTTCAAGCTAGGTTCACCAAGTCCTCCTAAAATGCATGGTGATGCAAATCATCATGCTCCACTCAAAGAAGCTTTGTTCAAGCTAGGTTCACCAAGTCCTCCTAAAATGCATGGTGATGCAAGACATCAGGTTTTACTTAAAGAAGCTTTGTTCAAGCTAGGTTCACCACGTCCTCCTAAAATGCATGGTGATGCAAGTCATCATGCTCCACTCAAAGAAGCTTTGTTCAAGATAGGTTCACCACGTCCTCCTAAAATGCATGGTGATGCAAGACATCAGGTTCTACTTAAAGAAGCGTCGTTCAAGCTAGGTTCACCAAGTCCTTCTAAAATGCATGGTGATGCAAATCATCATGCTCCACTCAAAGAAGCTTTGTCCAAGATAGGTTCACCAAGTCCTCCTAAAAGGCATGGTGATGCAAGTCATCATGCTCCACTCAAAGAACCTTAGTTCAAGCTAGGTTCACCACGTCCTCCTAAAATGCATGGTGATGCAAGTCATCATGCTCCACTCAAAGAAGCTTTGTTCAAGATAGGTTCACCACGTCCTCCTAAAATGCATGGTGATGCAAGACATCAGGTTTTACTTAAAGAAGCTTTGTTCAAGATAGGTTCACCACGTCCTCCTAAAATGCATGGTGATGCAAGACATCAGGTTCTACTTAAAGAAGCGTCGTTCAAGCTAGTTTCACCAAGTCCTTCTAAAATGCATGGTGATGCAAATCATCATGCTCCACTCAAAGAAGCTTTGTCCAAGATAGGTTCACCAAGTCCTCCTAAAAGGCATGGTGATGCAAGTCATCATGCTCCACTCAAAGAACCTTAGTTCAAGCTAGGTTCACCACGTCCTCCTAAAATGCATGGTGATGCAAGTCATCATGCTCCACTCAAAGAAGCTTTGTTCAAGATAGGTTCACCACGTCCTCCTAAAATGCATGGTGATGCAAGACATCAGGTTCTACTTAAAGAAGCGTTGTTCAAGATAGGTTCACCACGTCCTCCTAAAATGCATGGTGATGCAAGACATCAGGTTTTACTTAAAGAAGCTTTGTTCAAGCTAGGTTCACCAAGTCCTCCTAAAATGCATGGTGATGCAAATCATCATGCTCCACTCAAAGAAGCTTTGTTCAAGCTAGGTTCACCAAGTCCTCCTAAAATGCATGGTGATGCAAGACATCAGGTTTTACTTAAAGAAGCTTAGTTCAAGCTAGGTTCACCAAACCAAGTCCTCCTAAAATGCATGGTGATGCAAGACATCAGGTTTTACTTAAAGAAGCTTAGTTCAAGCTAGGTTCACCAAACCAAGTCCTCCTAAAATGCATGGTGATGCAAGACATCAGGTTTTACTTAAAGAAGCTTTGTTCAAGCTAGGTTCACCAAGTCCTCCTAAAATGCATGGTGATGCAAATCATCATGCTCCACTCAAAGAAGCTTTGTTCAAGATAGGTTCACCACGTCCTCCTAAAATGCATGGTGATGCAAGTCATCATGCTCCACTCAAAGAAGCTTTGTTCAAGATAGGTTCACCACGTCCTCCTAAAATGCATGGTGATGCAAGACATCAGGTTTTACTTAAAGAAGCTTTGTTCAAGATAGGTTCACCACGTCCTCCTAAAATGCATGGTGATGCAAATCATCATGCTCCACTCAAAGAAGCTTTGTTCAAGCTAGGTTCACCAAGTCCTCCTAAAATGCATGGTGATGCAAGACATCAGGTTTTACTTAAAGAAGCTTAGTTCAAGCTAGGTTCACCAAACCAAGTCCTCCTAAAATGCATGGTGATGCAAGACATCAGGTTTTACTTAAAGAAGCTTTGTTCAAGCTAGGTTCACCAAGTCCTCCTAAAATGCATGGTGATGCAAATCATCATGCTCCACTCAAAGAAGCTTTGTTCAAGCTAGGTTCACCAAGTCCTCCTAAAATGCATGGTGATGCAAGACATCAGGTTTTACTTAAAGAAGCTTTGTTCAAGCTAGGTTCACCACGTCCTCCTAAAATGCATGGTGATGCAAGTCATCATGCTCCACTCAAAGAAGCTTTGTTCAAGATAGGTTCACCACGTCCTCCTAAAATGCATGGTGATGCAAGACATCAGGTTCTACTTAAAGAAGCGTCGTTCAAGCTAGGTTCACCAAGTCCTTCTAAAATGCATGGTGATGCAAATCATCATGCTCCACTCAAAGAAGCTTTGTCCAAGATAGGTTCACCAAGTCCTCCTAAAAGGCATGGTGATGCAAGTCATCATGCTCCACTCAAAGAACCTTAGTTCAAGCTAGGTTCACCACGTCCTCCTAAAATGCATGGTGATGCAAGTCATCATGCTCCACTCAAAGAAGCTTTGTTCAAGATAGGTTCACCACGTCCTCCTAAAATGCATGGTGATGCAAGACATCAGGTTTTACTTAAAGAAGCTTTGTTCAAGATAGGTTCACCACGTCCTCCTAAAATGCATGGTGATGCAAGACATCAGGTTCTACTTAAAGAAGCGTCGTTCAAGCTAGGTTCACCAAGTCCTTCTAAAATGCATGGTGATGCAAATCATCATGCTCCACTCAAAGAAGCTTTGTCCAAGATAGGTTCACCAAGTCCTCCTAAAAGGCATGGTGATGCAAGTCATCATGCTCCACTCAAAGAACCTTAGTTCAAGCTAGGTTCACCACGTCCTCCTAAAATGCATGGTGATGCAAGTCATCATGCTCCACTCAAAGAAGCTTTGTTCAAGATAGGTTCACCACGTCCTCCTAAAATGCATGGTGATGCAAGACATCAGGTTCTACTTAAAGAAGCGTTGTTCAAGCTAGGTTCACCACGTCCTCCTAAAATGCATGGTGATGCAAGACATCATGCTTCACTCAAAGAAGCTTTGTTCAGGCTAGGTTCACCAACTCCTCCTAAAATGCATGGTGATGCAAGTCATCATGCTCCACTCAAAGAAGCTTTGTTCAAGATAGGTTCACCACGTCCTCCTAAAATGCATGGTGATGCAAGACATCATGCTCCACTCAAAGAAGCTTTGTTCAGGCTAGGTTCACCAAGTCCTCCTAAAATGCATGGTGATGCAAGTCATCATGCTCCACTCAAAGAAGCTTTGTTCAAGATAGGTTCACCACATCCTCCTAAAATGCATGGTGATGCAAGACATTAGGTTCTACTTAAAGAAGCGTTGTTCAAGCTAGGTTCACCACGTCCTCCTAAAATGCATGGTGATGCAAGTCATCATGCTCCACTCAAAGAAGCTTTGTTCAAGATAGGTTCACCACGTCCTCCTAAAATGCATGGTGATGCAAGACATCAGGTTCTACTTAAAGAAGCGTTGTTCAAGCTAGGTTCACCAAGTCCTAAAACGCATGGTGATGCAAGACATCAGGTTTTACTTAAAGAAGCTTAGTTCAAGCTAGGTTCACCAAGTCCTCCTAAAATGCATGGTGATGCAAGACATCAGGTTTTACTTAAAGAAGCTTTGTTCAAGCTAGGTTCACCAAGTCCTCCTAAAATGCATGGTGATGCAAGACATCAGGTTTTACTTAAAGAAGCTTTGTTCAAGCTAGGTTCACCAAGTCCTCCTAAAATGCATGGTGATGCAAGTCATCATGCTTCACTCAAAGAAGCTTTGTTCAAGATAGGTTCACCACATCCTCCTAAAATGCATGGTGATGCAAGTCATCATGCTCCACTCAAAGAAGCTTTGTTCAAGATAGGTTCACCAAGTCCTCCTAAAATGCATGGTAATGCAAGACATCATGCTTCACTCAAATAAGCTTTGTTCAAGCTAGGTTCACCAAGTCCTCCTAAAATGCATGGTGATGCAAATCATCATGCTCCACTCAAAGAAGCTTTGTTCAAGATAGGTTCACCACGTCCTCCTAAAATGCATGGTGATGCAAGACATCAGGTTCTACTTAAAGAAGCGTTGTTCACGCTAGGTTCACCAAGTCCTAAAACGCATGGTGATGCAAGACATCAGGTTCTACTTAAAGAAGCGTCGTTCAAGCTAGGTTCACCAAGTCCTCCTAAAATGCATGGTGATGCAAGACATCAGGTTTTACTTAAAGAAGCTTTGTTCAAGCTAGGTTCACCAAGTCCTCCTAAAATGCATGGTGATGCAAGTCATCATGCTCCACTCAAAGAAGCTTTGTTCAAGATAGGTTCACCACGTCCTCCTAAAATGCATGGTGATGCAAGACATCAGGTTCTACTTAAAGAAGCGTTGTTCAAGCTAGGTTCACCAAGTCCTAAAACGCATGGTGATGCAAGACATCATGCTTCACTCAAATAAGCTTTGTTCAAGCTAGGTTCACCAAGTCCTCCTAAAATGCATGGTGATGCAAATCATCATGCTCCACTCAAAGAAGCTTTGTTCAAGATAGGTTCACCACGTCCTCCTAAAATGCATGGTGATGCAAGACATCAGGTTCTACTTAAAGAAGCGTTGTTCAAGCTAGGTTCACCAAGTCCTAAAACGCATGGTGATGCAAGACATCAGGTTCTACTTAAAGAAGCGTCGTTCAAGCTAGGTTCACCAAGTCCTCCTAAAATGCATGGTGATGCAAGACATCAGGTTTTACTTAAAGAAGCTTTGTTCAAGCTAGGTTCACCAAGTCCTCCTAAAATGCATGGTGATGCAAGTCATCATGCTCCACTCAAAGAAGCTTTGTTCAAGATAGGTTCACCACGTCCTCCTAAAATGCATGGTGATGCAAGACATCAGGTTCTACTTAAAGAAGCGTTGTTCAAGCTAGGTTCACCAAGTCCTAAAACGCATGGTGATGCAAGACATCAGGTTCTACTTAAAGAAGCGTCGTTCAAGCTAGGTTCACCAAGTCCTCCTAAAATGCATGGTGATGCAAGACATCAGGTTTTACTTAAAGAAGCTTAGTTCAAGCTAGGTTCACCAAGTCCTCCTAAAATGCATGGTGATGCAAGACATCAGGTTTTACTTAAAGAAGCTTTGTTCAAGCTAGGTTCACCAAGTCCTCCTAAAATGCATGGTGATGCAAGTCATCATGCTCCACTCAAAGAAGCTTTGTTCAAGATAGGTTCACCACGTCCTCCTAAAATGCATGGTGATGCAAGACATCATGCTTCACTCAAAGAAGCTTTGTTCAGGCTAGGTTCACCAACTCCTCCTAAAATGCATGGTGATGCAAGTCATCATGCTCCACTCAAAGAAGCTTTGTTCAAGATAGGTTCACCACGTCCTCCTAAAATGCATGATGATGCAAGACATCAGGTTCTACTTAAAGAAGCGTTGTTCAAGCTAGGTTCACCAAGTCCTAAAACGCATGGTGATGCAAGACATCAGGTTCTACTTAAAGAAGCGTCGTTCAAGCTAGGTTCACCAAGTCCTCCTAAAATGCATGGTGATGCAAGACATCAGGTTTTACTTAAAGAAGCTTTGTTCAAGCTAGGTTCACCAAGTCCTCCTAAAATGCATGGTGATGCAAGTCATCATGCTCCACTCAAAGAAGCTTTGTTCAAGATAGGTTCACCACGTCCTCCTAAAATGCATGGTGATGCAAGACATCAGGTTCTACTTAAAGAAGCGTTGTTCAAGCTAGGTTCACCAAGTCCTAAAACGCATGGTGATGCAAGACATCAGGTTCTACTTAAAGAAGCGTCGTTCAAGCTAGGTTCACCAAGTCCTCCTAAAATGCATGGTGATGCAAGACATCAGGTTTTACTTAAAGAAGCTTAGTTCAAGCTAGGTTCACCAAGTCCTCCTAAAATGCATGGTGATGCAAGACATCAGGTTTTACTTAAAGAAGCTTTGTTCAAGCTAGGTTCACCAAGTCCTCCTAAAATGCATGGTGATGCAAGTCATCATGCTCCACTCAAAGAAGCTTTGTTCAAGATAGGTTCACCACGTCCTCCTAAAATGCATGGTGATGCAAGACATCATGCTTCACTCAAAGAAGCTTTGTTCAGGCTAGGTTCACCAACTCCTCCTAAAATGCATGGTGATGCAAGTCATCATGCTCCACTCAAAGAAGCTTTGTTCAAGATAGGTTCACCACGTCCTCCTAAAATGCATGATGATGCAAGACATCAGGTTCTACTTAAAGAAGCGTTGTTCAAGCTAGGTTCACCAAGTCCTAAAACGCATGGTGATGCAAGACATCAGGTTCTACTTAAAGAAGCGTCGTTCAAGCTAGGTTCACCAAGTCCTCCTAAAATGCATGGTGATGCAAGACATCAGGTTTTACTTAAAGAAGCTTTGTTCAAGCTAGGTTCACCAAGTCCTCCTAAAATGCATGGTGATGCAAGTCATCATGCTCCACTCAAAGAAGCTTTGTTCAAGATAGGTTCACCACGTCCTCCTAAAATGCATGGTGATGCAAGACATCAGGTTCTACTTAAAGAAGCGTTGTTCAAGCTAGGTTCACCAAGTCCTAAAACGCATGGTGATGCAAGACATCAGGTTTTACTTAAAGAAGCTTTGTTCAAGCTAGGTTCACCAAGTCCTCCTAAAATGCATGGTGATGCAAGACATCAGGTTTTACTTAAAGAAGCTTTGTTCAAGCTAGGTTCACCAAGTCCTCCTAAAATGCATGGTGATGCAAGTCATCATGCTTCACTCAAAGAAGCTTTGTTCAAGATAGGTTCACCACGTCCTCCTAAAATGCATGGTGATGCAAGACATCATGCTTCACTCAAAGAAGGTTTGTTCAGGCTAGGTTCACCAACTCCTCCTAAAATGCATGGTGATGCAAGTCATCATGCTCCACTCAAAGAAGCTTTGTTCAAGATAGGTTCACCACGTCCTCCTAAAATGCATGATGATGCAAGCCATCAGGTTCTACTTAAAGAAGCGTTGTTCAAGCTAGGTTCACCAAGTCCTCCTAAAATGCATGGTGATGCAAGTCATCATGCTCCACTCAAAGAAGCTTTGTTCAAGATAGGTTCACCAAGTCCTCCTAAAATGCATGGTAATGCAAGACATCATGCTTCACTCAAATAAGCTTTGTTCAAGCTAGGTTCACCAAGTCCTCCTAAAATGCATGGTGATGCAAATCATCATGCTCCACTCAAAGAAACTTTGTTCAAGATAGGTTCACCAAGTCCTCCTAAAATGCATGGTGATGCAAGTCATCATGCTCCACTCAAAGAAGCTTTGTTCAAGATAGGTTCACCACGTCCTCCTAAAATGCATGGTGATGCAAGACATCAGGTTCTACTTAAAGAAGCGTTGTTCAAGCTAGGTTCACCAAGTCCTCCTAAAATGCATGGTGATGCAAGTCATCATGCTCCACTCAAAGAAGCTTTGTTCAAGATAGGTTCACCAAGTCCTCCTAAAATGCATGGTAATGCAAGACATCATGCTTCACTCAAATAAGCTTTGTTCAAGCTAGGTTCACCAAGTCCTCCTAAAATGCATGGTGATGCAAATCATCATGCTCCACTCAAAGAAACTTTGTTCAAGATAGGTTCACCAAGTCCTCCTAAAATGCATGGTGATGCAAGTCATCATGCTCCACTCAAAGAAGCTTTGTTCAAGATAGGTTCACCACGTCCTCCTAAAATGCATGGTGATGCAAGACATCAGGTTCTACTTAAAGAAGCGTTGTTCAAGCTAGGTTCACCAAGTCCTAAAACGCATGGTGATGCAAGACATCAGGTTTTACTTAAAGAAGCTTTGTTCAAGCTAGGTTCACCAAGTCCTCCTAAAATGCATGGTGATGCAAGACATCAGGTTCTACTTAAAGAAGCTTTGTTCAAGCTAGGTTCACCAAGTCCTCCTAAAATGCATGGTGATGCAAGTCATCATGCTCCACTCAAAGAAGCTTTGTTCAAGATAGGTTCACCAAGTCCTCCTAAAATGCATGGTAATGCAAGACATCATGCTTCACTCAAATAAGCTTTGTTCAAGCTAGGTTCACCAAGTCCTCCTAAAATGCATGGTGATGCAAATCATCATGCTCCACTCAAAGAAACTTTGTTCAAGATAGGTTCACCACGTCCTCCTAAAATGCATGGTGATGCAAGTCATCATGCTCCACTCAAAGAAGCTTTGTTCAAGATAGGTTCACCACGTCCTCCTAAAATGCATGGTGATGCAAGACAACCAAACACTATCTAAATTTGCTGCTGAGGTTTAGACAGATTTGTTGGTTCACCAAATCCTCCCACATTGCTCTTTTACCAGAAACCCCAATGGTGTTGTTTCAGAGGTTTCCACGCAATTGTTCTAAAATGCACTTTTCCTGTAGCGGTTTTATTACTTTGACCTTTATAAGATTGTACCCCGCGGTTCGTTTACATGATGCATAAGACATGTTGGTTCCCCGTTTATAATAACGACGTCGTTCAGTTAAAACGTATTATTTAATCATAATGTGTTGCGAGCACAACACATTAGAACATAGGTTCCCAAACTTTCAGGTGCGGCGACCCCCTTTGGCCAGCAGACATACTTTTCGCGACCCACCATAGAAATTCTCTAATTTGTTGTCTATTACAGTAACATATTTGACTGTTCCTCGCGACCCCCTGGATTAAGGCCGGCGACCCCCCTGGGGGGTCGCGACCCACAGTTTGTGAAACCATGCATTAGAAGCGAAATGGCTAATTCAACTCCTGGCTTTTTTTTTCAGCGATTCTGGCATGTTTGTGATGTCCGGGGGATATTCCGGGCGACCTTGGCTGCGTCGTATATGAACCACTGTTGGACGGTCAGTGTATCGATGATGATGCGGGGTTTCAGACTGGGCCATGTGCCCATAGCGTCTTGGCTGCATCGATGGCACTGAATCCCTTGGCCTGGTTCAGCTTGGACACGTCAATATGAACGGGTCAGACACAACGGCACAGAACAACAGGAAGTGTAACCAACAGCGAATGCGACAACCAGCTACTCGCTTTAGATGCAGTCGGCACGTGGCGTGGGTATAACAGCTCGACGGTACGTTCGAAGCAGACGAACTTCTTCATGGTGTAGGAATCTGGAGACACTACAGTGAGTAGGACCAGACAATCATCCATCATCTTGGGAATAGCTTGGCGCATATTGTTGACATAATCGGACGTCTCATGGATCTTCACCTCTGCGGCCTCCAGCGGCGACAGGGCGATGTCGGCGAAGAATTCGGCCGTAGCTGAGGCGGCCAGATAGGCTTAGATTCGGTACAAGTAGGCATTCTTGCCAATCATGCTGGCGTACTGGATTTTGAAGGCACCCTGTGCCGAGTATCCGAAGAAAGATGGAGCCTATCCCTTGGGATTGGTTTAACAGATTATTGTAATTGGCAGTTCTTGATATACAGGTGGAACTTGGCTAAATACAGCAGAATGATTGCCGTGTGGATGAGCCGCAGACCAGGATACCTCCGGGAGTGCACAAGCCGAAGAATTCGTTAGAACCGTACTCTATCTCCTTGCACGGAGAGCGACGCTAGGGGATGTAGAACCATTTAGCTTTCGATCCAAGTCGATTCCGAGCACTTTGGCGCCGTTGATCAGCTTGTGAAAAAGATATACCACATCGGAAGTAAAGTCTTGCAGTGCAGCGGATTCGGCCGAACCGCGGAAGCATTTTGATGGACAAGCGGTTCATGACTTGGTCTGCAGTGAATATTTCGTTTGACAAGTGATAGATCGCGCACTTCTAGACCACCCAGGAGCATTTCATCGATGATGTATAACGCTTGGACGATTTTCTGCTATTCATCCTGGATGCGAAAACGGAGCAATTTCATGGAAAAAGAGTGAAATTCGTTAAGACAGACAATCGAAATAAGGTATGTTCATATTTATTTGAACTTTCTCGCTTCAGTGGCTTACCATAGCGGAAATTTCTTCAACAATTTCCACGTATATAACCGTCCACGGTGTTAGATCCACCTGGAAGTCGTCGCGTCCAACCGGATTTGTCTCGATAGTATAAAAAAGGCCGTTACATCCGCCGGCAGACAGCCAATTCGTTGGATTCCCGAACAACTTATTCAGCGGTCGCTTGCCACACAGCGCCGAATCGGTCATTTGTGAAGGTTTGTTTGCACTGCGCCTTCACTACTTTAAGAATGCTACAATTTTTGTTAAAAAATAAAACTAACTAACTAAGAATGCTACAATGTTGTCCGGATCGAAAATTTTCCCAACGCTGTTTGAAGCTCTCCGGAGGTTCTATTTTGTCCGGTGTTCCGGGACGGTGTTTCGACGGTTCCGACCGACTTGCTGTTTGGTGTTGGGGAGGTTTCAAAAAGCAAAAAACATAAACAACAACAAAGTTGTTGACAAGTCGCTTGACATTTCACCCAGTTCGCCCGTTCAAGGGGTTCACCAAAGCGACCAATTACACAATAAAAGAGGGGCTTGCCAAAGCGTGAAAATGAAAGTGGTACCGAAAAAAACGATTACTGCTCCGTCTGTATCTTCGTTTGTGGTTCTACCACAGACGAATTTATACAGACGTAAGAGTCCGGTACAAACCACTTAAAAATTTCGGTACCATGTTTTCTTCTTTTTGTTTTTTCAGAAGTTCACCGAGGGGGCTAGTGATTACCATTTTGCGGTAGTTTTTACGCATTGGTTTGCCCCTCTCACAAGGTTTTGACAGTTTTCGCTCTGATTTCGCCGGCTTCGCCGCACTGTGAAACTTGTTTTTGTTTATGTTTTTTATTATTATTTTGCGCGGTATGCACGTTTTCGTGTAAACATTATCATCCTGCGCGATTAATTTTTTTTATCCCAAACCCATCGGTAAATGGTTTACCTAATTTGCGCGGCAATTTCGTTGTCTTCCATTCTGCTCTCAGCGCAGAAGCAAGAGTGAAAATGGATGCAACGAAACCGGATCTCCGTGTCGACGTTCTTTGCCAAGTCGCGCCCGCGCGACGAGTGATGTTGCTGGCACCGAATTTGGATGAGTACGATGCGCTGGATCCCGCCTTGTTCTAACGAATCTGGGAAGGATATCTTGCAGTTCCCCTATCAAGTTCCCGGTCGGTAAGTAGTTATTCTTACTCCCATCTGCACACAGTAAAGTATTAATTATATTTTCTTGTTTTGGTGCAGTTTTTCATCCGTTGTTTTTGTGAAATTGTTTAGCCAGAAATAAGGTCAGCTGCCGCAAGCATACCCGTTCATCCTCCTCGGAAGACAGTTGCGTGGGCAGCGAGAAAGAGGCACTGCGACGTCCAAAGATTGCAGCAGAAGACGGTGGCAGAAGGAAGCGACATAAAGTTGAAACTGGAAGCGGAAAACCCAGAAAAGCTGGTGGATGCACTCTTCGACGATGGGTATTTCGAGGAGTCCAAGATTACCGAGCGGGAACAGCAGAATCGGGAATACAAAAAGAGCTTACTCCGGAGTAGCATGAGAAGGCCAGAGAGTGGAAAGGATCATGCCGAAGAAGAAGGTGTTGTAGCAAAATGAGGAATTATGCTTGAAGCCGGATGCGTCGAGAGGTCCACTAAGTCGATAGAAAAATATCTAGGTATGTAAAAAGGTACATTATGATTTTTGCAAAGAAACACCTTTCAGCCGCTGCTTTTTATCCACCTACAAGAAGCATCATTAACCCTCCTAGGATATTAGCATTTTCGCACCATAGTGGTTTCTGCTTTTAGTGGTGTTGCGTGTACGTACACATTGCATTACACGAACACTACATGAGTTACTGGTGGAAAATAGTAAACAAAAATCAGCTGTTCCCGGCAAAATCAAATGGGCATATTTTCAACCAGTAGATTTTCATTAGTGTTCGTGACACCGCGCTGCGAAACCACTATAGCGTAGGGCACGTTCAGCGTGCCTGTCTGGGTCATATTGACCCCAACATCTTACTAGGGTTAAAGATCTGCATATCTGTAATGCATATTGAGGTGTTGATGTGCGTGGGTGGATACAGATGGATCCTCAGCGACAGAAATGTGTATGCTTTCAAAAAAGCAGATTGACTCTTTTTAAATCCTTATTGTCGAAATGCTATTGATATTCTGTTGCCAAGACCTTTCCAACAGGTTCGGTGGCATATCCGGATGCGGTGTCCTTAAAGGCCCAAACGCAATGATAGCGGAACGGCAACGGAAACGGAACCGGTTCGGGCAGAATGAAAAACATCTTCAACATTGACCAGCTGCAAATAAATATCAACCAACATCGAGTCAACAATTATGTTATTGTTCATTCTGCCCGAACCGGTTCCGTTTCCGTTGCCGTTCCGCTATCATTGCGTTCGGGGCTTTATGGATTGCAGAACCTTTAAGGGGTTTCTTTTCAGTTCCTAGCGGTGTCCCAACCTGTTACCCCAATACTAGGCAGGAGAGGGATCGCTAATGAAAAGTCGTTCTTGTTCGAAGGAATGCTAACTGCGAAGTCTCTGTATTCATGAATCGTATGGCTATTTGAATGATCAATTATGTCGTGCTACATTTTGGGTTTTGGTGTATATACAACGCATTGATATTTAAGGGCGGACGGGACGGTCGGGGAAATATCCGCCATTGCTCTGTTGCTACTAAGATGGTAATCTCAGTTTCTACTTCAAATTTTGCAACAAAAACCTATCACTGTGTATGCTCACTTGGAGTGCATATGCTGATTGTTTTTCAGCATCTTCAGTGCGATAGAACTCGAGATTACCATCTTCAAAATCGCGAGGCAAATTGTTAGAAAGAGAGGCAAGATAGGAAAAATAACACGGCGTCCCGTTTCACCTTAATTACAATTGTTAGAGCGTGTTGCATATATCGGTGTGATAATAATTAGACTTTGAAGGTAACGATATGCTGGATAAGCATATGCACTTTGCATTGAGTAATCTGATCCGTCGGTTAGCTACGTTTGGGTGTTTTTGCAAGATATGCATTATGTATAATTGATGGGTTGAGTATTGAGAAACGTTTACAGTGGTGTTCGCTGTTTTGGCTACTATGGATATTTATTGGAACGTATATGACACTGTTATAATCAACGCACCCCCGGGCTGTTGCCAATCTGCGTTAAATCGTTGGGTGCGATACGTCTATCCGGAGACTTGTTTAGTGACACCCCAGCATTGCCTTGCAAAAGATGTGCATCTAAACTATGGCATGCCACTCAGTGCTTAATTTGGTGCAATTTTCAAATGAAAAACAGCACCATCTCCCTGGATAGCTGGATATTCGATCTTGCCGCGATGAAAGAGCTTAACCCATTAGCACTTTAGCCCCAGTTTATTTACCACCGCTTGGGCTTGTGAGGTAGGTATATTATGTCCGCCCCATAGTTTCACATAACTGATTTGTACCTGTAGATGACCTCTTGGCGAACCGCGTCTACTGTTTTTAGTCCAGCAATAATAAACTACGTCAATTCATTTTCAACAATTACACTGCCCCCACTCGCAAAACAGTCCCATCTTTGCTGGATTTCCTATCCATATGGGACTGTTATGCGAGTGGGGGCAGTACAAGTCGACTAACGAGCGTTTTAGCAGAATTAGATGATAAGTTCTAGAAAACTAAATTCAAAGTTTACAGAGCTTCAAACAAACTAGTAAGACGAACTATGTTCTTATGTTAGTTATTGCACTATTGTGCGTTGCATGAAACACAATTATGGCGACTACTTTCCAAGGCCTTATGCGATGGTCGAAATTCAATCGCGGTGCAAATAACACGTGCAGTCGCAGCAGTCATCACATCACCCCGGCTATGTGGCGACCCTTTCTCAAAAAATATCAAAGAGCCCTGTGATGTTTCCATCAACTTGCAAATAGGTCTGTTTCCTTAGGCGACCATCTCGCGCGTATCTTTGATTGCGGGTAAAAGTAGTCGCCAAAGTAGATTTTATTTTGATTCGTATAATACAAGCTCACCTTTCGATAAAATGTCTATCTGTGACTTTTTCAGTGCAGATTGCTCGCCTTGTAATATTTACCCAAGTAGCCACGTTGGTCAAGCCGTTTGCATGCATACTAGCTGTCCCCGGCAAACTTTGTCCTGCCTACTGCGTTTTTTGACGTTTCAAGACCCTTGTCAACTCCAAGTCCCCATTCAAAATGTATGAAAACCGGATTTTCAAAAACTCCCAATTTTCCCATGTTTTTTGCCTCATAAACCTTCCTTGGGTGAAATCTTACAGAACAAAACTCACACGACTCAAATCGGACCTGCCGTTCGCAAGTTATGCGCGGTCCCACGTATGCCACTGCATTTTTTTTATATATATAGATAGATTTAACGGAGCAATACCTTTATTTTATTTATTTTATTTATTTTATTTTATTTTTATTCTATGGCAATACTTTCAAAATCGGTTTCATACACATTTAGAGGAAAGATTGTAAACGTGTAATTTTTTTTTAACCCTTTTTAGGTACTCCCGTCAACCATGGTTTGCCAACAACGCTATCTGGAGGATCCTTGTCGATGTGACGTCAACGCCTTGTAATAGAAAATGATTATAGCTTTCATTTGCATACATATAAATAATAATACTTCGGTGGGTGGGGTGTTTCTGTGGTCTCTACATAATCCATCCGAAAATTCGCCAGGATTCTGAACGAGACAACCAATACATCTAAGTGAATCTACAATAGTGGTCTGAATTTGTTGCTCAGGAAATTCACCATGTCCTCCCAGATTGCAAGGTGACGCAAAACGCTTGAAACTCAGTGGCGATTTCTTAACCTCAAATCTACCTGTTCAACAAATGTAAATACTTGAAGTTTCTCAACAAGTTGGCATGCAGTTTGTAGAAAATGACGAGATTAGCCGTTTTCGTCCATGTGCAATTTGATTCTGATCCTGAATCCTCCGCAAATGCAATTTTTAGGGTCGTTGAACAGGTAAAAAGTGAGGTTACGAGACGCCACTGTTGAAACTTATGGAATTATTTTGTGGTCCTTAAGAAATTCTTACATTTGATCTGAATTTTTCGCTCAGAAGGTTCATCATGTCTTCCCAGGTTGCGAGGTGACGCGATATGTTCAGAACTGAATGAGTTACTTCAGTAATTTTTGAGATATTCTTCCATTTGATCTAAATGCATTGCTCACGTTATCCTGAAATGCATGGTGATGCAAAATATTGTCCTTCACTTCAAGAAGCTTTGTTCTAGTTAAATTCATCACGTCCTCCTAAAATGCATGGTGATGCAAGACATTATGCTTCTCTCAAAGAAGCTTTGTTCTAGTTAGGTTTACCAAGTCCTCCTAAAACGCATGGTGATGCAAGACAACATGCTTCACTCAAAGAAGCTTTGTTATAATTAGGTTTACCACGTCCTCCTAAAATGCATAGTGATGCAAAACAACATGCTTCACTCAAAGAAGCTTTATTCTAGTCAGGTTCACCACGTCTTCCTAAACTGCATGGTGATGCACATCATGCTTCACTCGAAAAAGCTTTGTTTTAGTTAGGTTCACCACGTCCTCCTAAAATGCATGGTGATGCAAGACATCATGCTTCACTCAAAGAAGCTTTGTTCTAGTTAGGTTCACCACGTCCTCCTAAAATGCATGGTGATGCAAAACATCATGCTTCGCTCAAAGAAGCTTTATTCTAATTTGGTTCACCAAGTCCTCCTAAAATGCATGATGATACAAGACATTATGCTTCTCTGAAAGAAGCTTTGTTCTAGTTAAATTCATCACGTCCTCCTAAAATGCATGGTGATGCAAGACATTATGCTTCTCTCAAAGAAGCTTTGTTCTAGTTAGGTTTACCAAGTCCTCCTAAAACGCATGGTGATGCAAGACAACATGCTTCACTCAAAGAAGCTTTGTTATAATTAGGTTTACCACGTCCTCCTAAAATGCATGGTGATGCAAAACAACATGCTTCACTCAAAGAAGCTTTATTCTAGTCAGGTTCACCACGTCTTCCTAAACTGCATGGTGATGCACATCATGCTTCACTCGAAAAAGCTTTGTTTTAGTTAGGTTCACCACGTCCTCCTAAAATGCATGGTGATGCAAAACAACATGCTTCACTCAAAGAAGCTTTGTTCTAGTTAGGTTCACCACGTCCTCCTAAAATGCATGGTGATGCAAGACAACATGCTTCACTCAAAGAAGCTTTATTCTAATTTGGTTCACCACGTCCTCCTAAAATGCATGGTGATGCAAAACATCATGCTTCGCTCAAAGAAGCTTCATTCTAATTTGGTTCACCAAGTCCTCCTAAAATGCATGGTGATGCAAGACAACATGCTTCACTCAAAGAAGCTTTATTCTAATTTGGTTCACCACGTCCTCCTAAAATGCATGGTGATGCAAAACATCATGCTTCGCTCAAAGAAGCTTCATTCTAATTTGGTTCACCAAGTCCTCCTAAAATGCATGGTGATGCAAGACAACATGCTTCACTCAAAGAAGCTTTATTCTAATTTGGTTCACCACGTCCTCTTAAAATGCATGGTGATGCAAAACATCATGCTTCGCTCAAAGAAGCTTTATTCTAATTTGGTTCACCACGTCCTCCTAAAATGCATGGTGATGCAAGACAACATGCTTCACTCAAAGAAGCTTTATTCTAATTTGGTTCACCACGTCCTCCTAAAATGCATGATGATACAAGACATTATGCTTCTCTGAAAGAAGCTTTGTTCTAGTTAGGTTTACCAAGTCCTCCTAAAATGCATGGTGATACGAGACAACATGCTTCACTCAAAGAAGCTTTGTTATAATTAGGTTCACCACGTGCTCCTAAAATGCATAGCGATGCATTTTATTGTACTTCACTCAAAGAAGGTTTGTTCTAGTTATATTCACCACCAGAGATGGCATAGATACACTGATAAACAGCTCTGCGTACACATCTTCAATAAAATGTGCGCCGCTCTCTTTTGCTACAAATGTGGACCGGCAACAAACACACATCGCTCAGCCGTAAAACTTTGCGTGAGTGTGCAAAATGTGTTAGTTGCCACACGAGCTGCGCGAGCCGTCGCAGAGCTCAAACTTCTTCTGCGTGAGCTTCGCTCATTTCTAGGAATGTGCTACACAGCTGCGCTGTCTGAGCTGCAAGTTGTAGGTTCTCGGCAGTACAGAGTAGCGCAGCGCTGCGATGTGAGCTGTGTGTTGGACTGTACTTTCTCTTGCTTTCCTGCGCTCACCGTCCTGCGCGATGCGACAACGATGCCGAGCGCATACAGTCGGACAACGCAGAAGATAATGCTTTACACGCACTCTTTCTCATCATGCAGGCTGTGTGTAATGTTTATTTTTTTATCTTCTCACTTAGTGCTCTGAGGAGCGTGCCATCTCTGTTCACCACGTCCTCTTAAAATGCATGGTGATGCAAAATATTGTCCTTCACTTCAAGAAGTTTTGTTCTAGTTAGGTTCACCACGTCCTCATAAAATGCATGGTGATGCAAAACAACATGCTTCATTCAAAGAAGCTTTATTCTAGTCAGGTTCACCACGTCTTCCTAAACTGCATGGTCATGCACATCATGCTTCACTCGAAAAAGCTTTGTTTTAGTTAGGTTCACCACGTCCTCCTAAAATGCATGGTGATGCAAGACATCATGCTTCACTCAAAGAAGCTTTGTTCTAGTTAGGTTCACCACGTCCTCCTAAAATGCATGGTGATGCAAGAAATTAATTATGCTTCACTCAAAAAAGTTTTATTCTAATTTGGTTCTCCACGTCCTCCTAAAATGCATGGTGACAAAAGACATCATGCTTCATTGCTTGCATTGCTGGCTGAAGTTGTTCCAGAGAAAGGTCCAAGACCATTCGTTTAGTTAGGTTCACCACGTCCTCTTAAAAAGCATGGTGATGCAAATAAACAAGTGCACTGCTAGAGTTGTCCAGAGATATCCTAGACAATTTGTTCTTATTAGGCTTAACACTACCTCCAAATCGCATGGTGATGTAAATGAACAAATTCATCACTGCTAGAGTCGTTCCAGAGAGAGGCATGGTGATGAAAAAAAATACAAGTTCACTTTTCGAGTTGCTGCAGAGGTCAAAGATGAATTGTTCTAATTGTGTTTGCCACTTCTTCCAAATTTCATGGTGATGCAATCATACAAGTTACTTCTGCAGTTGTTACAGAGAAAGGTCCAATACGATTAGATCTAGTAAGGTTCACCACGTCCTCTTAAATTGCATAGTGAGGCAAAAAACAAGTTCACAGCTGGAGTTGCTTTAGAGAAAGATCCAAATCGATTTGTTCTAATTAGGCTCACCACTTCCTCGAAATTGCATGATGATGTAAAAATACAAATTCACCGCTGCTAGAGTTGTTCCAGAGAGGTCCAAAGCGATTGTTTCAGAGTAAGGTCCTCAAAATTGCATAGTAATGCAAAAATACAAGTTCACTTCTGGAGTTGTTCCAACGTCAAAAACGATTTGTCTTAATTTTCTCCACTTCTTCCCAATTTGCATAGAGCATCCCGATGTTTGGGTCTCCAGTTAGCCTAGTGGTTAAGGCTATGGATCGCCAATCCGGAGACGGCGGGTTCGATTCCCGTTCCGGTCGGGAAAATTTTCTCGACTCCCTGGGCATAGAGTATCATTTTACTTGTCTCACAATATACATATTCATTCATGCAATTGCAGGCAAAGAATGCCCTTCAATTAATAACTGTGGAAGTGCTCAAAGAACACTAAGTTGAAGCGAGGCAGGCCAAGTCCCAGTGCGGACGTAGAGCCATAAAGAAGAAGAAGAAGATCCCGATGTTCGAGTTGAGCTTCTTCACGTTACCTCCACCCGTAGAAAGAGCACAAGCAGCCTTTATTTCAAGTAAAGTAGAGTACCTGACAACATTTATCAATAACAAAATATACATACATACTAAATGTTATTGCGGATTTTTTGAAAAAAATCCACTTTGCGGTAGCCGCCGAGTCCTACCGCAGCTGTCAAAGTCCTACCGCAGCCATGAAAATCATCAAATCATTGAAACAAAGTATGCTTGCAATGTGAATTGCTCTGGAAAGCAACAACAAACAATGATCATCGGCGTCGTATCCAAGGCATCCTTGACCCGATTGATGATAACTCGATGAAAATCAGTAGTTTGACAGCTGCGGTAGCTTTTTCAATCTTCCGTAAAACGGAAATTTTTCTCTAAATTAGCAATAAAATCAGAGTGTGCGGTAGTTCGGCAGCAGCAAAGCATCGCGCGCTGGTTTTGCTAGATTTTTGCGAATTTTGTTCTTTTCTCTGCGGGCTCCGACGACGGGACGCCAAGCAGTCAGTAGTGTGCGGTAGTTCGGCAGCAGCAAAGCATCGCGCGCTGGCTTTGAAAAGTGTACAGGCCGCGTTTTCATTCGGTCCTCGTCGTCGTCGTCGTCTATTTGACTGCTCATCTTCGTACGGGGTGATTTAGTGAGTTTTTGGTGGCAAAGTGTACAGGCCGCGTTTTCATTCGGATCGTCCGCGTGCACGTCGTCGTCGTCGTCGTCGTCGTCTATTTGACTGCTCATCTTCGTACGGGGCGATTTATGATACGATAAATGCAACATCAACATTTTTTGCGATTTTAGTCAACAGACATTGAAATGTTCGTCACGTCAAGTGTCGGCCCAAGTTCCAAAGCCACGTTGGTTCAAATCACTTTATTTTCTCTTTCGTTAATTTTCGCACTTCGAAAACTATCTGAATGGTTCGTCATCTTCGATGTCGGCATGTGTTTTGTTTTAGTCCAAATGAAAATAAGTGGTTTGATATTAATAGGGTTGCATGAATCACTCCACTTACCAAAGTGAACTCATATCATGCGCCCTTTCCCCTCCCCACTAACAAAAAGTCCTTCCCATGACAGACGTGGAGACGCAGAGGTGATCTCGGTCTTTAGTAAGCAACGCACGTCATAATAACATTCCTTTCCTTCCTCGATGACCGTAAGGACGTGGCCGGCGCCGTTATTGACCTAATAAAGTTTGGAATTCTCGAAGATGCACATTGAGGACGGTAAGCTACTCCCAAGCTCCGTCTGTTGGTTCCTTGTGCAACTTCGATTGTTCTGGTCAATCACGGAGTAGCAACTACGAATAGTACGGTCATCTATGCTCATGCTCATGCTCATACATACTAAATGTTAAAATCAAGAAATGCGTAGTTTGCTTCGGAAACAACCTTACATTTCGCGCCCCATCACGTCACCCACATCTTATCACCGCATTTTTGAATACATAAACTGATCAAAATCCTGCCGGTAGACCAGGTTCGATTCCTTAGACGCCTCGAACCGCTGCGCCGACGAGTAGATCTGGCTGGTTTTGCTCCACTCACCAAATCCAGCTGCCGAAAGCCTTTCCAAAATCCAGCTTCAAGTTGCTTCTCGGCTTCGGGACACGGTCGCTCTTCGTACAAAGTGTGCACATCGGTCCTTGGGGAATGTAGAACGCTCCAAGTCGCTTTAGCACCGTTGACCAGCTCGTAGATCGAGACATTGCTGCAGAAGTCATCTAAATTCATTACCGGAAGTAAAGTCTTGCACCGGACCGGCCGAACAGCGAAAGCATTTTGATTGACCAGCGGTTGATTAATGTGTTTGGCGAACTTTCCACATTTCAATGCATAATCTGGCGTAAATTTCGCGAACCCATCCGTCGGCGAAGGATGCGTTTTGTGGTCCAACTTCCTCTGACGCCACATCGTTTCCTGAACCAGTCGTCGGTTGATCCTGTTTTCGGATTGATGAACGCAGAATGTACACTACGCTGATGCTAAACGGCATGTAAATACCTAAAAACAAAGATAATTTTAAACAATTGCAGTAGATTTTCCCAATAAGGAATTCTCACCTTCAGAATAGCGTGTCCACCTGGTCAAATTACCGCCACTGTCAGCAGCACCAAACACAAGTACCTAAAGTTGTTTCAAGATGATCTCCTGGCTATTTACGAATGATTAGAATCCGCCGTCGCACATGATTAAATTCGCTTCTAACCCCAACCGGTCCGTTTGCGCCTCCACGTACTCCACGAACGCCGCAATGTTATCGAAAACAAAAATGTACGATCCCGTAGAAGGGATCGAAGCCCTTCGTATGTTCCATTTTTTCCGGTGTTACGGGATTTTACTCCCATCGCCCCGAATGAATTGTTGCAACCGGTGCTGCAAAACAGAACTTTCAATATTTATACACGGGGAATCGAAATTACTCAAAATCAAGTTAAAAAGTACGCAAAAAGTAGTACTGCTGGAAGACTGCCGAATTGGATACTTTTCGGTTCTAGTTTTTAAATATATTTTACTCAATGTACCTCTAGTCCGACACAACTGGCTTTTGGGTAAATTGAGACTTGACATTTTCTTTGCTTCCCGCACAGAAAGTATCCAAAATCGAGAGTTGATGATGTACTCGATTTTGGATGAAAATTTATTTCGTAAATATGGCGGGCGCTCGTTGTTTTCAACTGGATGTGTGCATTATTAAGAAATTGGAACATGAATTGGAGGTAAGTTGTGCATTTATGGTTTTTGATTCAATTTGCTATAATTGTTAATTACTTTCAGGACACCCGTACCTCAGAAAACTCGTCAGAAAAGCAAAAATTCGAGGATCTTCAACACCTACCGATTTTACTCTGGAGTGGAAGCAAAAAAACGGAGCGGTAAGGGTATTTAATTTTATAATGAATTGAAATTGTTGAATGTAACTCCAATCTCCTCCACTAAACAGCGTATCCCCAATGATGGCGTTAATGGAAGTAACCAAGGGCCCAATTTCAGCATCGCAGCATCCGAGAGAGCGTCGTCCGAAACCCAGGCAGCATTATAATAATCAAGAAGTGTTAGATTTATAACATGTTTGTATTCATAATGTACACCGTTTCAGCAAGATCGAATAAAAGTGTTTAATTTAAGTTTTAGATTGTCTTCCTCAACAAAAACCCCAATTTTATCGAATAATCTAGCTCCACCAGTTTACTCAATTTTGAGTAGTTTTTATCCAACGATCACTAAATGCGAAACAGTTAAATTCACTCATAATGGAGTTCTTGTGGAATAACTTAATTTTGGGTTTTTGGAAATAACTCAAATTTGACTGGTTTTACTTAGCTGTCAAGTTGGATGAAAAAGACCTAATTTTGAGTTTTTTCATTTCCCCGTGTACACGGGGAATCGAAATTACTCAAAATCAAGTTAAAAAGTACGCAAAAAGTAGTACTGCTGGAAGACTGCCGAATTGGATACTTTTCGGTTCTAGTTTTTAAATATATTTTACTCAATGTACCTCTAGTCCGACACAACTGGCTTTTGGGTAAATTGAGACTTGACATTTTCTTTGCTTCCCGCACAGAAAGTATCCAAAATCGAGAGTTGATGATGTACTCGATTTTGGATGAAAATTTATTTCGTAAATATGGCGGGCGCTCGTTGTTTTCAACTGGATGTGTGCATTATTAAGAAATTGGAACATGAATTGGAGGTAAGTTGTGCATTTATGGTTTTTGATTCAATTTGCTATAATTGTTAATTACTTTCAGGACACCCGTACCTCAGAAAACTCGTCAGAAAAGCAAAAATTCGAGGATCTTCAACACCTACCGATTTTACTCTGGAGTGGAAGCAAAAAAACGGAGCGGTAAGGGTATTTAATTTTATAATGAATTGAAATTGTTGAATGTAACTCCAATCTCCTCCACTAAACAGCGTATCCCCAATGATGGCGTTAATGGAAGTAACCAAGGGCCCAATTTCAGCATCGCAGCATCCGAGAGAGCGTCGTCCGAAACCCAGGCAGCATTATAATAATCAAGAAGTGTTAGATTTATAACATGTTTGTATTCATAATGTACACCGTTTCAGCAAGATCGAATAAAAGTGTTTAATTTAAGTTTTAGATTGTCTTCCTCAACAAAAACCCCAATTTTATCGAATAATCTAGCTCCACCAGTTTACTCAATTTTGAGTAGTTTTTATCCAACGATCACTAAATGCGAAACAGTTAAATTCACTCATAATGGAGTTCTTGTGGAATAACTTAATTTTGGGTTTTTGGAAATAACTCAAATTTGACTGGTTTTACTTAGCTGTCAAGTTGGATGAAAAAGACCTAATTTTGAGTTTTTTCATTTCCCCGTGTAAACAAACATGTTTTGACAACCAGTCGCTTGACAGTTCGTACAGTTCGCCCGTTCAAGGGGTTCACCAAAGCGCTCTAATTACACAGTACAAGAGGGGCTTGCCAAAGGGTGAAAACGAAAGTGGTACCGAAAAAAACGATTACTGCTCCGTCTGTATCTTCGTTTGTGGTTCTACCTCGCCACGCTCACAAAGGTCCTTCACGAAATGTCGCTTTGTCTCTAGGGGTGATACACAAATTATGTCACGCTGAAATCGACATTTTTTAACCCCCCCCCCTCCCCCTATGTCACACTTTTTATATGGGACCTCAACATTTTTTTGTATGTTTGATCACGCTCTGCAAAACCCCCCATCCCCCTGATAGCGTGACATAATTTGTGTACGACCCCCTATGTTTTTGATCGCTTGCTAGATCGTTCGAACCGAGCGAAGTTGAGGCAACCTTGGTTGTCCTCATTCACCACAGTCGCTGTAGTCTGCTCTTCTCCCAGATCGCCAAGCAGTCGTCGCATCCAGATCACCTCCTGGCACGTCTCCGTTAGGGCGACGTACTCCGCTTCTAGTGTGGACAGCGTGACACAGTCTTGGCGGCGACTGGCCCACGATCTCGAGACAGCTCCTCCTGAATAAAATAGCACGAAGCCCGTTGTAGACTTCCGCGTCCCAGTGTCACCTGCCCAATTGCTGTCCGAGAATGCCACGAGCTCTTCACTATTGCCACCGAGGTTCAGCTTCCAATCGCGTGTCTTTTTGAGGTAGCGGATTACGAGGCGGATTACCCGCTTGGCTGCCGTCCAGTCGCTCTCAGAAGGTGCACTGAACTTGCGGCCAAGGATAGCAGCACAGTTCATGATGTCAGGGCGTGCGCACACGGCAATATACATTAATGCGCCCACCGCACTTCTGTATTTCGTAATGTCTTTCAAAAGTTCACTGTTCTTCTCATCACGCATCTGCTTTCACTCGCCTCGAAACCCATTTTCTGCAGCACTTCCGTCAGCTTCTCGTTCCAACATCGGGCCGATTGTTTCAGCCCGTAAATGCTCCTGCGCAGCCAGCAAACAAGCTCCTCCTCGCCTTGAACCGTGTATCCCGGTGGCTGACTCATATGGATCTCCTCGCTGATGTTGCCGTACGGATAAGCGGTTCGGACGTCAAGATGCTTCAGTACGAGATTCCTTTTCCCTGCCAACGCCAAGAGAGTCCGCAGAGTGGCATGTCGTGTTACCGGGGTGAACACGTCCCCGAAGTCCACGCCAGGAGTCTGCGTAAATCCCTGCGCCACGATTCGGCCTTTGTAGCGCACGATCTCGTTGGCTTCATTCCGCTTGAGTTTGTAAACCCATCGGCTTCCGACGAGCTTCTTGCCTTTGGGAAGTCGAGCTAGTTCCCAAGTGCCATTTTTCTTGTGCGATGCCATCTCACTGTCCATGGCGGCCTTCCAGGAATCTCGTTCCGGACAAGCCATCGCCTCCTCGAAAGTAACCGGTTCGAACTCCGAATGCACTGCTACACCAACGACGAAATCCGATAAACGGGTGGGTAACACGCCCCGCGTCCGGCGGCCTGATTGCCGAACACCTTCCACTTGGACCGATCGTGCTTCTTCCTCATATCCTTCTTCGTCCGGTTCTTCCTCCTCCTGCTTACACGCAAGTGACGAGAAATACGTCACAAAACACTCACATACTTACACAAACGTTCTGTATATAGGGCTGTTTGCAGTTCAGAAGGAATTTCTCGGCCTATCTTGATGCATGGGAAATTTTTTGCCTGAATCGCCGAAGAAACCGTTTTTCTCAAGGTTTTTCTTCCATCGCAGTACGCAGTTGCGAAGCAATGCGACAATTCAAATGGCAGTCACTGTAGAAAGTTTCTGCCACGAATCGCTCAAGAAGTTTCTTGGGCGATTCCTTTTGAACTCGAAACTGCGCTTTGAGCTGCAAGTTCGTCGGTGCTGCAAGCTGCGATGCGACGGCGGTCAGACGTCAAACTCGTTTTGACATCGACTTTTACATTGACAGTGCTTTTTAGTTGGGTTTTGCCCAAGGTTTTGCCCCAATCAGCGAACATTCAACTATCGAGACAACCCAAGAGCTGTCAACGAACGAATCGGGACTGTACCTATTTATGGTGACTGTTGATTTTTTTTTTGTTCTCAAGAAATCTGAAAACCTCTATTATTCAGCTCTAATTACACCTCATCATGTGATTCCCACTGCCAGTCTATCACATCGTCAGTGTCTATACCTGTCAAACACCGCCTCGCCATCTGTCAAAAAACTTCGTCAAATTTTGCCCCTCGTGTTGTTGGCTGCTTCTTTTTGCTCGCTGGCCTGCCATTCACTCGCGAGATCGGAATCGGAGACCTTCTGCTGCTTGCTAGCTGGGGTATGCGTCGTGTGAGTGTGTGTCGAAAGCATCCGCGGAATCCCGAACCTACGGACTGAGGAGACTGATTGTATCATCGCCAGAAAAATAAAAGTGTAGTGTGCCGTGAAAATTCGCGAAAAACTTCGCCGCCGTCGTCGGTTTTCTCGGTAGATTTTCGTTCGTCCACCATCATCAGGATTACGTGAAAAGCATCCCCGAAAGTGGAGGGTTAGTGAGCGAGATTAGTGTGGAAATTTCTGCGGCAGTGGCTGCCATTTAAATTCACGGGGAAGAGGAATAGGCTCGATCCCGAGTACAGTTTTGTGCACAGGGGGAATCGAGGAGCTCCAGCAGTAGGGGCAGCTGTGGATTTCTATCCAGGGGAAGGAGCAGCAACTTCCGAGCAGGTAATATCCAGTTCCGGAGGATCTGGCCAAATGGTCGTTCCATCCGCCGAAAGAGAAAGGCAAAACCGAGCTTTCATCATCATGACAGCAGCAAAAGTGTGTGCTGCAACACCACCACCATATCGATGCGGGGAACTTGCTTCGTCAAGTGAACGAAGTCCCCGATGGGGACGGAACGGCCCGCGGGTGGACACCAGCAGTGCGCGGGCGGGGATGTGTGTTATGCAAAACCCTACCCGCTGAACTGCTGCTGCTGCTAACGATAGTGTCGATTGAAGCTGGCTGTGTTGAGAATTTTTCGCTTTAAGAACCGGACCGGAGCAAGGCAAAGCGCAAAAGTCCTTGCTCCGGCGAAACTTTGCCAATCGTCTGCACAAGATCGATGTTAGTGGTGGCTGCTGAGATGACAGCTGGAAGCCCTTGAGGAGAAAGTGCGTGGATTGTTTTGATGAGGGTTTTTACGTTAATCGGAACTCCAGTTCTGGTTTTGCAGATTGAATCCTTTGTTTTGTTCATGAAGAATACAAATGATAAACGATGAAGATTGTGACATGTAATCGAGAACTATTCATTTGATTCGGGTTATCAGATAACGCTAAGTGTCAGACCGCTAGTTATTTTTGCGTAGTTGTGTAATAGAAAAGTCACTCGTGTGTTGACGATTGCATTTGAAGCACAAGAAAATACGGTCATTTGTGTGCTTCTATGAGAGCAAAAGCTGTCGCTGTAGATAGCCGTACATAGTTATAAATTTGTGTCACCTGTGCTCTTATCAGGCATCACATAACCGAGACACTGCAGAAGACTTAGTCTCGATTTCGAATACAGAGCAATCTGCAGACAATCCTACTTCTGGTTGAAATAATTATCGAATAATGTAAAAAAAAAATAATTAACTGCAGTGTGACCCTTTTTCAACATTAGCTGAGGACATTGCATAGAGGCACATTTATCACAATAGTGCGCCTAATTTCTAAAGGAATCTCTGGAGAAATTCATAGAGGAACCTAGGAAAAAATCTTTAGAGGCATCTGTGGAAGAATTCATAGAGAAGTATCTAAAAAATCCCAAGAGGAATCACTGGACGAATTCTGCAGACATTTCTGGAAGAATTCTTGAAAAAAGTTCTGTAGAAATTATCCGAGAAATTACAGGAGCAACCCCTACATGAATTCCTGAATTAATCACGCATGTAATTTCTGCTAAAACCTGTGCAGGAATTCCCGGATAAATCTCTTGAGTAATTTCTGAAGAAATCCATACTGTAATCTACAAAAAAAATCCCTGAAGGTATCCTGGATAAACTCCTAGAGTAATTCCTAGAAGAATCATAGAAATTCCTGTTGAAATCACTGAAGGAATTACTGCTACGATTCCAGCTGAAATTCCTGGAGACATCCGAAACGGAAGAGCCAATTGCAGGCGTATCTTGTTTTGTCTAATTCAACCCGGCAGCGGTCGCGTCGTGTATTGAGTACACGCATCATGAAAAAAAGCATGCTTGTGGTACACAGCGTGAGCGTGGTGTCGCTGAGGGTGGCCAAAGACGCGACTGGTAGAGGGAATTCCTTACGGCATTATTTTTGCTGCCGGTTTTTCTTCTCTCGTTAAAGCTAAGTTTCTTGCTCCCAAGTAGAGCGCTCAAGTAAAGTTCCCCCTTTTTCCGTAAGTAGTTTTGACATTTGTTTAACTGAGAGCATTTTAACGAAACGATCCTGTAAGAAGGATGTGAAGAAAAGGGCACCAACAAGGGGTTTCCAACTAAATTGATTACCTGTCACTACTGAAAAAAATACTCTGACTACTTATTGATTACCGTGATTACTATGATTACTTATTGATTGCCAAGATTACTATTGATTACTCAAAATTACTTCAGATTACTCAGATTACTTCTGATTACCATGATTTGATTACTTTGCTTACTTATGATTACTTATTGATTACCAAGATTACTATTGATTACTCAACATTACTACTGATTACTCAGATTAACTATGATTATCATATGATTACTTTGTTTGGTTATATCATTGATTACCTAGTTAATTATATTTGATTGCCATTGATTACATCTACCATTGATTACCTCGGAGTATTACTGATTACTTCTGATTACCATGATTACTTGTGATTACCTTGATTACTTATTGATTACCAAGATTACTATTGATTACTTCTGATTACTCAGATGATTGATGATTACCTTGATTACTTATGATTATTTATTGACTACCAAGATTACTATTGATTACTTAAGAATACTACTAATTACTCAGATTACCCATGATTATCATATGATTACTTTGTTAGGCCATACCGTTAATTACCTAGTTGATTACATTTGATTACCATTGATTACATCTGATTATTATTGATTACATCTAATTATCATTGATTGCATTTGATTACCATTGATTACTTCGGATTACCATGATTACTTGTGATTACTTAATTACTCAGAGAAATCGAAATTAATCATTGATTACCGTCAGTGTACCAGTAGCCGCTCATGACCCAATAGCCGCTCACTGTTGCAAAAAACAAGTTTTCACGCATAAATACCCCCTTTTCGTCGCTGATATTCTTGGACAATATAAATCAAATGAGAGCAAAGCCATTTTATGCAATATTTACTAAATAACATAAATTTTAAAAACAAAATAGTAGAATTTTTTGAGCGGCTATTGGACTCAAAAAAGCTGTAGGAAATTTTATGTGTTCCAATAACCGCTCACGCAAAAAAATACGTGAAAATTGTAAAAACTGTCGATTTTAGTACACAGTGTATTCAATCACTATTATACACTCCCGCTGAATAGGAAAAAAATAATTGTAAAAACCTAAGAGTTGCAAAAAAATCATTTTTCCGCAAAAGTCTATTTAAAAGATGGCATACATTTGTCCGTGAGCGGAATTAGGACCACTTTGGTCTCACACAAATTGTAATAAAATCATACTTTTATGAAAAGTTCTACATAAGTCTTGTTTTGTATCTGATTGTACTTAGATTAAACTAACTTAAAATGCAAAAACATTACAAATTGGCTTACCAGTCATTTAACAGATGATGTTTTTCTGCAAAACTGGCCTTAGATGAGCGGAATCTGGTACCCTGATGGTACTTGCCACTAAAATTTTTTTTGGAAACCCCTTGGGCACAAGGTTGTTTACGATTTGGACTTATGCCTGGTTTAGACCAGGGGACTGTTATGGTCTTCTTATTTTCTTACTCAGCATTAAAACTATGCTGCTGTGTTGAAAGATAAGTTGTCAGCTTGAGCCGCAGTCAAGGATGGGAACACTCACTTGCAAAGAGTTACACTCACTTGCAGTTTTCTCAGCTCAGAAGCGTGCACTCAAAAAACGATGTATGGACGACTTTTGTCTTGTGATTTTGTCTAAAAGTTTGCCGAATAGAGTAGGGGTCGCACACGCATACCGAATTCATGAGTGAGCTGCGAAGGCAACTCTCCACGAGGTGAATGTAATTTACACTCAGCTCGTGGAGAGTCGCTTTCAAAGCTCTGTCACGACTTTGGGATTCGTGAGCGACCGCTACTCTATTCGACAAAGTTTGAGACAAAACCACAAGGCAAAAGTATAGACACTATAGATTCCATAGACTCGCGGAGGCGAAGACAACTGTAGCCAAACGAACTGTCAGTTTGTGTAGCCAAACGAGCATGACATCACGATTTCAATAGCAACAATGGATTGCGTGACGTCATATTCGCTCGGTACACTCTAAATTCACGGCAAAACACACTGAAATCGTATTCCTCAACCATGTCTCCGCGAGTCTATGGAATCTATAGTGTCTATAGGCAAAAGTCGTTCATACATCGTTTCTTGATTGCACGCTTCAGAGTTGAGAAAATAGCAGGTGAGTGTAATCTTTGCAAGTGAGTTTTCCCATCCCTGGCCGCAGTTATGTTGGCTACGAAAACATTGCATTGGTGGGATAGGGATGCCACTTCCTTTGTTTAGACAGTGCAAGTGACTTGATTCCACAGTCAGTTGAAAGAGCTCAATTGAATGCGAATTGAACGTGTAAACACCATCATTCATCTCACTTGAGCAACTCACTTGACTTGAAAGAAAGTTGAACATGTTGATCTTTTTCATGCAAGTCAAACGAAATCATCTCACTTGCCCCGTCTAAACCTGCGATCCATGTGAGTTGAATTCAAGTCATCTGTCAAAGGCGATAAATTCAATTCAGTTTGCAGTTTGGGTAATGCACGAGTTGAACAATGTAAACACTTGCTTCAACTGAAATGCATTCAAGAGCATTGCAAGTGGACATCCAAGTCATTTGCTTAGTCTGAACACGTCATTCTATTAGATAAAACATGTTTGAGAAATTTGCAACTCAGATGCTCGTTTTAATTGAACAGTCTAAACCAGGCATTAAAGAAATTTCGTTCGTTTCCTCAGGAAATGTTATTGAAATTAAAATGTATTTTTTCGCGCGCGTGTTGGGAAAAAAGATTCAATTTATAACTTTTGGGTGGGCTTCTGGTATTACAGCGAGCACTATGGTTAGGGACTCTGATGGTCACTTTATGGAGTTCTTGAAAAAATACTTATTCACGGGGAATTTAATGGAAATTTAATGAAGATCCGTGGTATTCCGTAAGAAGGTTTTTCTTTGGGATTTCTCAGAAAATCTTCTTGAAATTCTTCTTGGTGTTTCACCGGAAAATCCACCAAGAGTTCACCGGGGATTCTCATAAAATGTCTTTGAGATTTTAATTGAAGTTCTACTAAAAATTTCTCCATGAGTTCCTTATAATGTTGTTTCCAGAATTTAATAGCATGGGATCTTCTAGGAGTTCTTTCAGGGTTTTCTCCAGAGGTGTTTTCTAAGATTCTACCAGGTTTTTTTTTCGAATTATCCTCCAATAATTTCAACCGGGATTTCTCTAATATTTTTTTTCCGGGGTTCACTCAGTTTTTTTATTCTGAGATTCCCGCATGAATTCAAAGAGTTCCTTCTAGGATTTCTACAGGAATGCATTCTAAGATTTCTCCAGGAGTGTTTTCTAAAATAGAACTATGTATTTGGTAATCCTCTAGGTTTTCTCTGGGCGTTTCTTTATATGAATCCTGAAGGAATTCTTTTTGGGATTGCTTCAGGAAATTGTTTATTAGATTTATCTGGGAAATCCTTCCTCCAGCAACTTCTTCCGGGATTCCTCCAGAAGCTCCTTCTAGGTATCCTCTAGGAGTAACTTTATGGGCCTGAAATTCCTCCGGAGATTTCTTCGAAGATTGCTCCAGGAATTCCTCCAAAGATTCCTCCAGGAATTCATTTGGAGATTCCTCCAGGAATTTCTAGAACTTCCCCGGGAATCCCCGGAGAGATTCCTGAGGAATTTCCCGCAGGAATCCCCGAAGGAATTTCTGGAGCAATCACCGGAGAATCTTCTGGAGCAAATCTCCCGAAATTTCTTCTGAGATTTCATTAATAATTCCTCCGGAGATTCTTCCAAAAATTCCTCCGGAGATTCCTCCAGGAATTCCTCCGGAGATTGCTCAAATAATTCCTCCTGAGATTCCTCCAGGAATTCCTCCAGAGATTCCTCCGGGAATTCTTCCGGAGATTCTTTCGGAGATCCCTCCAGGAATTCCTCCGGAAATTCCTCCAGGATTCCTCCAGAAATTCCTACAGAGATTCCTCCTGGAGTTCCTCCGGAGATTCTTCCAAAACATCCTCCGGAGATTCCTCCAGGAATTCCTCCGGAGATTGCTCAAATAATTCCTCCGGAGATTCCTCCAGAAATTCCTCCGGAGATGCCTCCAGAAATTCCTCCGGAGATTCCTCCAGGAATTCCTCCGGAGATTCCTCCAGGAATTCCTCCGGAGATTCCTCCAGGAATTCCTCCGGAGATATCGAAATTCTAAGTACAATTTAGTTTTTAGTTTTTTTTTGCGACGAAAAAAATTTCATGTTTTTTAGTCCCTTACAATTTAGGTGTTCCACCGGAAAATCCACCACGAGTTCACCGGGGATTCTCATAAAATGTCTTTGTGATTTTCATAAGAAGTTCTACTGAAAATCCCTCCTTAAGTTCCTTATATGTAATGTTTTTCCAGGATTTAATAGCATAGGATCTTCTAGGAGTTCCTTCAGGGTTTTCTCCACAGGTGTTTTCTAAGATTCTACCAGGAGTTTTTTTTTTCGAACTATCCTCCAATAATTTCAACCGGGATTTCTCCAATATTTTTTCCGGGGTTCACTCAGATATTTATTCGGAGATTCCCGCAGGAATTCCAAGAGTTCCTTCTAGGATTTCTACACGAATGCATTCTAAGATTTCTCCATGAGTGTTTTCTAAAATAGAACTATGTATTTGGTAATCCTCTAGGTTTTCTCTGGGCGTTTCTTTATATGAATCCTCAAGGAATTCTTTTTGGGATTGCTCCAGGAAATTGTTTATTAGATTTATCTGGGAAATCCTTCCTCCAGCAACTTCTTCCGGGATTCCTCCAGAAGCTCCTTCTAGGTATCCTCTAGGAGTAACTGAAATTCCTCCGGAGATTTCTTCAAAGATTGCTCCAGGAATTTCTCCAAAGATTCCTCCGGAGATTCCTCCAGGAATTCCTCCGGAGATTCCTTCAGGAATTCCTCTGGAGATTCCTTCAGGAATTCCTCCGGAGAGTCCTCCAGGAATTCCTCCGAAGATTCCTCCAGGAATTCCTCCGGAGATTCCTCCAGGAATTCCTCCGGAGATTCCTCCAGGAATTCCTCCGGAGATTCCTCCAGGAATTCCTCCGGAGATTCCTCCAGGAATTCCTCCGGAGATTCCTCCAGGAATTCCTCCGGAGATTCCTCCAGGAATTCCTCCGGAGATTCCTCCAGGAATTCCTCCGGAGATTCCTCCAGGAATTCCTCCGGAGATTCCTCCAGGAATTCCTCCGGAGATTCCTCCAGGAATTCCTCCGGAGATTCCTCCAGGAATTCCTCCGGAGATTCCTCCAGGAATTCCTCCGGAGATTCCTCCAGGAATTCCTCCGGAGATTCCTCCAGGAATTCCTCCGGAGATTCCTCCAGGAATTCCTCCGGAGATTCCTCCAGGAATTCCTCCGGAGATTCCTCCAGGAATTCCTCCGGAGATTCCTCCAGGAATTCCTCCGGAGATTCCTCCAGGAATTCCTCCGGAGATTCCTCCAGGAATTCCTCCAGAGATTCCTCCAGGAATTCCTCCGGAGATTCCTCCAGGAATTCCTCCGGAGATTCCTCCAGGAATTCCTCCGGAGATTCCTCCAGGAATTCCTCCAGGAATTCCTCCAGGAATTCCTCCAGAAATTCCTCCTGAAATTCCTCCAGGAATTCCTCCGGAGATTCCTCCAGGAATTCCTCCGGAGATTCATTCGGAGATTCCTTCAGGAATTGCTCCGGAGATTCCTTCAGGAATTCCTCCGGAGATTCCTTCAGGAATTCCTCCGGAGATTCCTTCAGGAATTCCTCCGGAGATTCCTTCAGGAATTCCTCCGGAGATTCCTTCAGGAATTCCTCCGGAGATTCCTCCAGGAATTCCTCCGGAGATTCCTCCAGGAATTCCTCCGGAGATTCCTCCAGGAATTCCTCCGGAGATTCCTCCAGGAATTCCTCCGGAGATTCCTCCAGGAATTCCTCCGGAGATTCCTCCAGGAATTCCTCCGGAGATTCCTCCAGGAATTCCTCCGGAGATTCCTTCAGGAATTCCTCCGGATATTCCTTCAGGAATTCCTCCGGAGATTCCTTCAGGAATTCCTCCGGAGATTCCTTCAGGAATTCCTCCGGAGATTCCTTCAGGAATTCCTCCGGAGATTCCTTCAGGAATTCCTCCGGAGATTCCTTCAGGAATTCCTCCGGAGATTCCTTCAGGAATTCCTCCGGAGATTCCTTCAGGAATTCCTCCGGAGATTCCTTCAGGAATTCCTCCGGAGATTCCTTCAGGAATTCCTCCGGAGATTCCTTCAGGAATTCCTCCGGAGATTCCTTCAGGAATTCCTCCGGAGATTCCTTCAGGAATTCCTCCGGAGATTCCTTCAGGAATTCCTCCGGAGATTCCTTCAGGAATTCCTCCGGAGATTCCTTCAGGAATTCCTCCGGAGATTCCTTCAGGAATTCCTCCGGAGATTCCTTCAGGAATTCCTCCGGAGATTCCTTCAGGAATTCCTCCGGAGATTCCTTCAGGAATTCCTCCGGAGATTCCTTCAGGAATTCCTCCGGAGATTCCTTCAGGAATTCCTCCGGAGATTCCTCCAGGAATTCCTCCGGAGATTCCTCCGGAGATTCCTCCAGGAATTCCTCCGGAGATTCCTCCAGGAATTCCTCCAAGAATTCCTCCAGGAATTCCTCCAAGAATTCCTCCAGGAATTCCTCCAAGAATTCCTCCGGAGATTCCTCCAGGAATTCTTCCGGAGATTCCTCCAGGAATTCCTCCGGAGATTCCTCCATGTGGGCTTCGTGGCCGAGCGGTTAGCGGCGGCAGTCGTTTGGGTGTCTCGTAAGCTTCGGAGTGTGGGTTCGATTCCCGCTCCAGTCGGGGGAAACTTTTCGTAGAACGGAAAATTCTCCACTGGGCCACTGGGTGTTATATGTGTTGTCCGTTGTCGTATGTTTGTAATGTTCAGTCTGTAGAGGCCGCAAGGTCGAAGACGGTGTAATTGTCTTTTTTAAATTCCTCCGGAGATTGCTCAAATAATTCCTCCTGAGATTCCTGCAGGAATTCTTCCTGAGGCCTACTTATTTGCAAATTGGAAATGTTAAAAGCTCATTGTTGAAAAATGATCGTTCTAGCTAAGGAATGATCGTGTGAAAATTTGAAGTTAGTATCTCAAGGCTAAGTCGTACTTCAAGGGGCCTAAAGTTGTCAAAAAATGGTATGGGACTAAAAACATGATTTTTTTTTTGTCGAAAAAAAAAAAAACATTTCCATTTTTTGCAAAACAAGGAACGCCCTACTCCCGAGATTCCTCCAGAAATTCTTTCGGAGATTCTTTCAATTCTTGTGCGGCTCCGTGGTCGTGCGGCTAGGGTCACCAAGCTCTTAGTCGCATCGTGCTGAGGAGCGCGGGTTCGATTCCCGCCGCAGCTGTCAGGGAAAGTTTTCGGCTGTGCCACTGGGCGTTGCATGCTAGTCCGTTGTCTAGTGTCGTGCTTCCTTCAAAGAGCGAAAAGCTCACTGGAAGCATTGAACGTGTCCGTGTCTTTTTTCTTTTTTTCTTTAATTTCTTCGGAGATTCCTCCTGGAATTCCTCCAGAGATTCCTCCAGGAATTCCTCCGGAGATTCCTCCAGGAATTCCTCCGGAGATTCCTCCAGGAATTCCTCCGGAGATTCCTCCAGGAATTCCTCCGGAGATTCCTCCAGGAATTCCTCCGGAGATTCCTCCAGGAATTCCTCCGGAGATTCCTCCAGGAATTCCTCCGGAGATTCCTCCAGGAATTCCTCCGGAGATTCCTCCAGGAATTCCTCCGGAGATTCCTCCAGGAATTCCTCCGGAGATTCCTCCAGGAATTCCTCCGGAGATTCCTCCAGGAATTCCTCCGGAGATTCCTCCAGGAATTCCTCCGGAGATTCCTCCAGGAATTCCTCCGGAGATTCCTCCAGGAATTCCTCCGGAGATTCCTCCAGGAATTCCTCCGGGGATTCCTCCAGGAATTCCTCCGGAGATTCCCCCAGGAATTCCTCCGGAGATTCCTCCAGGAATTCCTCCGGAGATTGCTCAAATAATTCCTCCTGAGATTCCTGCAGGAATTCCTCCTGAGGCCTACTTATTTTCAAATTGGAAATGTTAAAAGCTCATTGTTGAAAAATGATCGTTCTAGCTAAGGAATGATCGTGTGAAAATTTGAAGTTAGTATCTCAAGGTTAAGTGGTCCTTCAAGGGGCCTAAAGTTGCCAAAAAATGGTATGAGACTAAAAACATGTTTTTTTTGTCGAAAAAATACGCCATTCTATTAAAAGCGATGATTTCAGGACCCTATAGCGCCAAAAATGTACTTAGAATTTCGATAACTCTTCTCGTTTTTGAGTTATTAACAAAAAACAACCGAAAATATGCATTTTTGTCCATTATTTTGGATCTCGAAGGAAACCTTCACTGTTTTGCTCAATAACTTAAAAACGAGTAGAGATATCGAAATTCTAAGTACATTTTAGTTTTTAGTTTTTTTTTCGACGAAAAAAAATCATGTTTTTTTAGTCCCTTACAATTTTTGAGAACTTTAGGCCCCTTGAGGGACCACTTAGCCTTGAGATACGGACTTCAAATTTTTATACGATCATTCCTTAACTGATATGATCGTTTTCCAACAACGAACTTATAACATTTCCAATTTTTGCAAAATAAGGAACGGCATACTCCGGAGATTCCTTCAGGAATTCATCCGGAGATTCCTCCTGGAATTCCTTCGGAGATTCCTCCAGGATTTCCTTCGGAGATACCACCCGGAATTCCTAGAGGTGTTTCAGCAGAAACTTTTGGAGTAGGGTCAGTTGTCCAACGCTCTCAAATTCATCCTATTTGAATACAAGCGATTACGGCACCGAATGATTCCGTTTTTTTTGTTTTCTTGCTTGCTTACTTCTAACAAAAAAAAAATAAAAAATAAGAAACAAAACAAACAGCGTTTCAATCCTTTGTTTTTCGTAGGATGAAAATGGGAGTTCTAGAAATAATTCATTGAAGATTTATATAAGGAACACAACGAGGGCTCCCAAAAATGCGTCTGGGGGATGTCCAGAAGAAATTGCTGAATGATAAGCAGAAGAAACATCTGGCGAAATCCCAGAAGCAACTCGTAGAGGATTCCTAGTGAGAAATTCTGGAGAAATTGTTCGGATGTTCGGATTCGCGACTAAAACTTACGTGGTGAATTGGGTTCGGAACGAAACTGCGCTGTTCATTAGCTCACTGATTTGTTTACGCAATAACACGGTAGATGCGATTTGGTTGGAAGTTTGTATTTGACTACCTCTAGTTTGATTTCTGGTTGTTTTCATATGTACATATAGGATCAGTGTAGAACATTCAGGAAGAAAACGAATATTGCCGAGCTTAAGGCCTTTTCGACTGATCGTGGCTCACCTACCGATACGAGTGATAAGGAGATGGCAAAAATAATGTGCTTAAAAAGGGTAACTACTGCTGGACACTGGACACTCAGACAAATCTTTCCAACTGGACAAAGACCAAAAGAAATCCTACAAATTACTCCAAGAGAAAATTTGGATGAGCCCCAGCAGGATTTCCTGGAAAAATACCAGAAGAAACTCGTTGAAGGATCTCAGAAGAAACTCCTGATGAAATTTTATTCTAATAACTTTGTTAACCGTTTTTTTCCCTAGAGTGGGCATTGTTTACGAAATATGATTGTCAAATTAAAAAAAGTATCATTATTCATCGAAAATCCCTACCTCAGTAAATTTGGAGTTACGCCACTGTACCCAAATAACTCGTTTTAGTTTTTATTTGGAGTCTGTTCCAGTTGGTGAATTTAAATTAATTTTCACTTAAACTTGACAGTTCGATAATTATTTCCTTAGGAGAACTGTCAAGTTTAAGTTTCGAACTGTCAAATGTAGGTAAAAATAAATTTCAATTCGTCAGTTGTAACCGACCCTTAATTCATATTTTTTTCTAAAAAAATCATTGGGCCCAGATGTTTTGACGATTCTTAAAGGGGGTCGCCATCCCAAAAACGTTGGGAACCCCTGCTGTAGAACATAACTGCATCCCAATAGGAACCCTCGGGAAACCTCACATACCCCTACACACCAATTGTCTGTTCGTTTTTTTTTGTCACAGGCAGAACAGCAGAACTCTCTCGGTAGCTACGGAAATAGGTTTTACTGAGGCCCAGTACACCAATTGTTAAAAACCCATGCAAAAGGTAAATAATCCATTTTTGCTGTATTCAGTTGTTCTAATTTCGTGGAAAAATACCGAACTCCGCATTGAAAATTGTGTATAGGGATATCTATAGAAGAATCCTGAAGGAATCTCCAAAGGAATTCGGAATTCTTGGACAAGTTATTGGAATAATTCATAGTGAAAAACCTGAGCACACTGATAGAGAATTCAGAGGATTGCTAGAAAAAATCCCACATGAATCCCCGGTAGAATTTGTGGAAAATCCCAGCAGAAATTCCTGAAAGAATCCATTGCAAAATCACTAGAAAAATTCCTGAATAAATCCACGGAATATTTCTAGACGGAATCATTGAAGAGTCCTGCAGAAATACTAGCAAGGATTGCTGAAGGAATCACAGAAAAAAAAAACTTCTAGAAGTATCCCAAGAGGAATGGTTAAAAAAATCATTAGGGAAATATCTTACTTACCTTACCGGTCAGACTATGGCCTGAGTGAGTGTCCTCTGCTGTGCGTAGGAGCTGTCTCCATTCTACCTTAGATAATAATTAATTATCTAAGATTCTGCTCAGTCTATGGCTGCGTGTGTCCAGTTCCGAACTCTGCGAAGGGCTCGCAGATCGTCCTCCACTTGATCGACCCAGCTAGCTCGTCGCGTACCACGTCTTCTTGTACCGGTCGGATGACTCGAGAACCATTTTGTTCGGGTTGCTATCCGACATCCTAATGACGTGACCCGCCCATTGTATCCTCCCAATTTTCGCGGTGTGGACGATGGTTGGTTCTTTCAGCAGCTGATACAACTCGTGGTTCATTCGTCTACTCCAAGTCCCGCCTTCCATATGCACTCCGCTGTAGATGATTCGCAACACCTTCTGTTTGAAAATTCCAGGGATTCGTTGCTTCTCTGCGCGTAGAGTTAATGCTTCGTGCTCATAGAGGACGACCGGTCTAATCAGCGTTTTGTAGATAGTTAACTTCGTGTGACGGCGAACTTTATTCGATCGTAGAGCTCTGTGGAGTCCAAAGTAAGCTCGATTTTCCTGCCACAATGCGTCTCTGAATTCTCTGCTGGTGTCGTTGTCGACGGTCACCAGTGAGCCCAAGTAGGGTAAATCGGGGTAGTTTGGCCACCCTAAGCAAAAGTCGTTTAAACATGCAGAAAACAACGATAAATCTCTCGTTTATCGTATGATCATGATGATTCTGATAATACTACGCAAGACACATGAAAATATCAAAGTCAATTCGTGTTTATATGTTAAAAAAAGATTTTTGAAAAAAGTATGATTATTGCGTCGATTTTAAACCGTCGGGGTAATTTGAGCACCCTATTTTTAATGAAGATTTTTTTTTGCCTAATGTAACACAAACTTAATATGCACCGATATACATTGAATTGTAGTGTGTCAGCTTGATGTATACAGAAAATAACCTTATTTTAAAGCTATCTAATGTATTTGAACAACATGAGTCTTATGAGGTGTTTTTATTCAGCCCTCTTCGGGGTAATTTGGCCAACGTTTTTCAATTTTATTTTTCTAATTTACTGTGGGCTCAAACTAATTCGTTCTAACGTTTCAATGGCTCCCATATCAGACCAGTAGTAGAGCTGTTGGTTGATTTGTTAAAAATATTACATTTTAGGTAATTTTTATGAGGTGCTCAAATTGCCCCATTGGCCAAATTACCCCGACTACCCCTACACGAATACTTCAACCGCCTCGATTTCATCACCGTCGATATAAATTCGGGGTGACGGGCGTGGACCTTCTGCTATAGAACATCATGTTGAGCAGCAAGCTCTGTCCCAATGTCACAAATTTCCCAAATGAAGGAAAAAGTGCCTCTGGAGCCGACCTACTGAAACTCTGTCCCAGCTAAGAACAACAAGATCTATGCAGCAGGATTCCTACTTATGGTTGATAGGTATTGATAAAATTATGAACTTGGCTGAATATTTTGTCATTAATGGTTCCTGTAACATGTGATATCGAACAAAGCTAGTTACGAAACGTTTTAGGTACAGATTAATCATCCGTAATTTTATCAACAACCTCGTTTTTGCACTCATCAAGTCATGTGCGGCGGTGGCGACGGCGGCGTATGCACACATCCATCGTGCATCTGCGTTTGGTTTTCCAAACAACCTCCGAGTGCGATTTATATCTTTATCAGCTGTCAAGTGGTTTACCGTTTGTCGGGTCTGTGTCCATCAGTAGAAGTGCTAGTTTCAGACATTCTCGTGTTTACTCCCAACAGTGCCGAAGGGTGCATCATTGTTATTCGAAAAAAAAGAAAAAAAAACAGTTGTTAAGAATGTCCTCTCGCCGTCATTGCAATTTGCGATTCGTAGAAAGAATAATTTAATTTTACGCTTCATCTTAGAGCGACCGATGCGAGTGCATCGTCCCTCCTCGATGAATGACAATAACGAATAGTGACCGTAAATTTTACAGTTGTCGCTACGTAAAGACGTATGACTCAAATAATAGGGCATTTCAGCTCGATCAACGATCATTACACATTCGAATCAAAAACCGATCGTCTTTATCAATTCATAGGCATTCATTAACTTTATCGACTACTTCCGTTCGTGTCTGTCTTAGCATATTGCATGGGAGTAAGCTTTAAATACATGCGGTTTGCAATGAAGATTTATTGTATTTTGCTTCAACTGATGGAAATTCCTTAGTCTTGGATTGCATCAGCAACTCTAGAGAAGATGTGACTGATATTTGTTCTTCTGTCTATCCTCACTAGGGTGCCTGTACCAGTTATCGCACTACCTAAGAAAAACTATTTCTACAAAAATAAGAAGAAGACCGACGAATGTAAACAATAAGTCAAATGATTGATTTGTTTCAATACTTTACAGGAAAAATATAGAAACAGAGCCAAAACTACTTTTAGTATTTATTACGGCGTGTGCCAATGATAGGAACCCTGTACCAGTTATGGACACATTTGTTAATTTGGGTTCCACTTCGCACTATTTACATGTATTCCTTATGGGAGTTGCCATAACTGGTACACTATGTCGAAATAGGGTGCAAGGAGGCCGAAAAGTTAAGGAAAATGATTTATTTCTGCCATAATTTGAGCAAATTGTGAAGTTTGAATGATTGCAATCATCTTTTGTGATCGTGATCTGTTGTTCACGATTTTTGTCTTGTTGATTTGTATCTTTGAAGGTTGAAAATCAACTATGGCGAATTTGAGGTACTATAGCCATAACAGGTACACTGAGCCTATTTCAGATTTCTAACACGTACCTACTGGGGAATCCCGCAAACGTTTGCCCATCAATAATTGATACGTTGCGTTGCTGGATTGCGACCGGGTTCCAAGGCTTGTCGTAAAAGAATATCAGTTTTCGTTTCATTTTGGGTGAGTAAACATTTTTTCTTGTTTCAATATGTATGTACCGTAAACGCACCATACTTTGCGTACCTATTGCCTTACTTTGCGCACTTTTCAAAAAATCGTCATAAAATATTGGTTGATTATAACGAAAACCTTTATTCCTAGTAAGTGATTGTGGGCATATATAAAACATATGAATTTAGAACATACTGGTTTTGAAGGAGTAAGGCTCACAAAGAAATCGCAGTGTTCAGCACTGCGCAAAGGTTGATCACTACACGGTACAATATAGATATAGGTTTTTGAACTATGTATATCACTTTTCTTCAATCACTACTCGCTTATGACTCATTCCAATGTTGTGTGATTAGTAGTCGGTAGTGAGACAGTTTAGACTGGTATAAACTGAATAATTTAAAGCCTATTAATTTACATCTCAGTACTAATTCAAAGGAGTTAATCTACAGTGTGTAAAACAATCAGCTTATTGCTGCTAATCACGACCAGTGCGGTGGCTTGATTAGATTTCACCAGCAATTCGTCCAAGAATTCTGCCTTAAATTATTGCAGAAATTCCTTCAGGAATTCTTTTTTGGATTTCTATAATTTTACAGGAGTTTCTTTGGGAATTAGGACAAAATTTGCTAACGCCGTTCCCCCAGGGATTCTCTTGTGGAGTCTTTCAGTGATTCCTTTTTAGGAGTTCCCTTTAGAATATTTCCTGGCGTTTCTTCTGGAATTTGCCCAGGGATTCCGTCAAGAGTTACACAGTACCTTCAGGAGTTTACTCGGGTGTTCTTTAAGGTGACTTGGTGCATCACAGAATTTTCATAGGAATCATTGACTTTTTAATTTTCAATGATTGTTTGCCTCGCGTTTTTGAAGTGATAAAAAACGGGCAATTCTGCAGTCACGTAGTAGAAAAAGTATCATCACACTCACCACGAGTGAGCATATGGGATGATACATTTTCATCCAAATTTGCGCTTTGGTAGCTGAGTTTTATCACTTTGAAATTTCGAGCGAGATTTCAATGATGACGATGACGCACTACGCGTCGTTAAGGATTGCCTCCATGCATTTCCCCAAGAGTTCCACCAGGATTTCTTTAGAAGTTCCCCTGTTCCTTCAAGAATTTATTTAGGAGCTTCCTCAGAAGTTTGCTCAGGGATTCTTTCAGGATTTGCTTCATGCATTCCCTCGAGAGTTCCTCTAGGGATTCCATCAGGAGTATCTATGGAAGTCAATATTACCTAAGATGTTTGTCCAGAAATTCTTTCAGCAGCTCTCCCAGAAATTCCATCAGAAACGGCTAGAGGAATATCATCAAAAGATTATAAGGAATTCCTGTAGAAGCCTTTTCAATGATATTCAGCAGTTCTTTCAGGGTTTGTTTCAGGAGTTTCAGTTTTTTTCTGAAATTCTGCCAGGGATAGGAATGTAGGTTCTAATCTAAGCTAGCAACGAAGAGCAGTTGATGCGATTTTGAAGAAGGTCTGAAATGAAGTAGGCTCTAGCGACGTTCCTTCTATCATGCAGAAGCTCCAAGCCAAGTTTATAAGTTTGCAACAACTCGTCGAGCGTCGCAACGTCGAGCTGCTCTATCAATATACAACAGCATTTTGATAAAACGGAGCCCAAACAACAAAGCATTACTCGAGCATTGGTAATACAACGATTTCAGGTAAATCACATCTTCAACATTCCGTGTAAGCCAGTTTAAAGCAATCCAGTACAGAATAATAAAGGGTTCAAGATGACTACCGTTGGTCCCCACAGGATTCCTTACGGGGTCCCCGCAGAGACTCCTTTTAAAGTTTGTTCGGCATTTTTAAGTAATTCCTCCCTTAGAAGCAAGGTTGCGACCATTCATTTGCAAAGATTTACATTCATTTGCTATTATCTCGGTTCAGAAGCATGCTATCGAAAAACAATGTATGGATGAATTTAACCTTGTAGTTTTATCTGAAAGTTTGCCGAATAACATTGGGGTCGCAAACGTATACCAAAGTCGTGAGCGAGCTGTGAAGGCAACTCTCCACGCGATGAATGTAAATTTCTTTCACGCTGTGGAAAGTTGCCTTCACAGCTCGCTCACGACTTTGGAATGCGTGTGCGACCCCAATATTATTCGGCAAACTTTCAGATAAAACTACAAGGTTAAATTCATCCATACATTGTTTTTCGATAGCATGCTTCTGAACTGAGATAATAGCAAATGAATGTAAATCTTTGCAAATGAATGGTCGCAACCTTGCTTAGAAGTAAACCTTATCATTTGTTCGGAAGTTGTTCAAAGGATTTGTACAAGTCTTCTTCCTGTGATTCCTTTTGGAGTTCTTTCAATGATTTCTTAAGAAGTTTCCCCGTGGATTTCCATATTGGAGTTCCTCCAAGGTTCACATCAAGAATGTGCTTAATGATTTATTCAGAAATTTCTCCAGATATTCCTCCAGGAGTTCTCCCTGGAGTTCATCCGAGTTTTTAGGAATAACTGTAGTGGATAAAAGAAGTTCAATAATTTTTTTTTAATGTGGTATTTATACACTGGTATTGGTTTTATTGATATCCATCTACTTGATCATCAATTATCAAGTTTTGATATTATTTTGAAGTGCTGCGAACACTTCTATCAGATAATCCTCCAGGAGTATTCTCAAGCAGTTCTCCGGGACGTAGGGCAGCAGTGCTTCAGGACGTCCTAGATGATTTTCTTAAGTTGTATTAGGAAGAACTCCAAGATTCCAAGGTTTACTTGAGAAAGTTTTTGCCTACTGGAGTTGCTTTAGAAAGTCCTTCAGAACAGAAGTTGATTAACCTTCCGCAACTCGCGCGGTCGACTACCTGCGTTAGCACCACGCTAATGCTGAGTACAAAAAGCGAGATTTTTTCAACGTGTTGTACAAAATACAACAGCGCGATCGCTCGAGGGTTAAAAAAACATCACACAGGAGTTGCTTTAGGAAATCCTGCAGGAGTTGTTCCTGATAATCCTCCAGATATTGCTTCAGATAACCCTCCAAAAGTTGATACAGGTAGCACCTCATTATCTGCTTCAGGAAATTCTTCTGAACTTGTTTCTGGAATTCTGCAAGAGTTTTTTTGAGAAAGTTTTTTGGTCGCTGCTTTTCTACAGGAGTTGTGTTATAAGGTGCTTTGGTAGTTGATTCAAAAAAAAACTTTCAGGAAATCCTCCTCTCAAGAATTTCTTCAAAAGCTGCTTGAGGAAGTCCCCAAAAGCTACTTTAAGAAGTTCAATACCGGAGATGCTTTAAGAAGTCTTCAGGGAGTTGCCCCAGAAAGCCTTATGGATGCTACTCTAAGATTTTTCTCAGCATCCGTTTTAGGAAGTCCTCAGTTCTGAAGTTGCTTCAGAAAATCTTTTGAGAGTTGCTCCAATCAATTCTTCAGATCTTGTTTTGCGCAGCCGTCTAGGTTTGTTTGAGGAAGTTTTTTGAAAGTAGCTTCAAGAAGTTTTACAGAAGCTGCGTCAGAAAGTCTTTCGGGAATTGTAGCAAAAACAAACAATCTCCCAGGAGTTGCTTCAGGAAATTCTGCAGGAGTTGTTCCGGAAAATTTTCCAGAAATTGCTTTAGGTAACCCTCCAGGAGTTCTGAACTTGTTTCAGGAAGTCTGCCAAGATTTGCCTGAGAAAGTGTTTTGATAGTTGCTCCAGGAAGTTCTACAGGAGTTGCTTTATTAAGTCCTTTAGGAGTTGTTAAAAAAACATTTAGGAGTTGATTCTGGAAATCCTCCAGAAGTGGCTTCAATGTGGAGCGGACCTGGTACAGGTACTCTTCGATATAACGTACAAAAAAGTTTTCTCTTTGTACGTTATATCGAAGTGTACGTTATATCGAAGCAGAGAAAAATTTAATATGTTTTATGCTAGTGTTGATGTATTCGACGTGATATAAACCCTAAATAATGATTTCGGTCAAATTCACAAAACGAATAATGAAAAACATAAGTTTTCAAGAAAAACAATTTTCGTTTTTTGTGCTTCGATATAACGTACATTTTGCTTCGATATAACGTACACTAAATTTTTCCCCAAATTGCACTAATTTCGGGTAACAAGGCTAATGATGCAACACAGCAATGAATTGAGTGATTTCGTAGTTTATCTGAGAGTTCTTCCTGGGAAAAATGAAAATTTTCAATGGTGTACGTTATATCGAAGCAAAATGTACGTTATATCGAATTCGCTATATCGAGAGTACGCTATATCGAGGGTACGTTATATCGAAGAATACCTGTAGTTAGAACACTTTACTATCACGCCGAGGACCTGGGATTGAATCCCACTCCCGACAAAACTTGCGAAATGCGAGTTCTTCCTTCGGAAGGGAAGTAAAGCGTGGGTCCCGAGATGAACTAGCCTAGAGCTAAAAATCTCGTTAATACAGATAAAAAAAAGTTGCTTCAAAAAGTTCTACAAGAGCTGCTTGATGAAGTTCTCCAATTGTAGCTTCAGGAAGTTCTCTACCTGAGTTGCTGTAAGAAGTCTTCCATTTCCAGCAAGTCCTCACGGAGTTGCTCCAGAAAGTCATTTGAGAGTTGCTTCAGTAAGTGCTTTAGAAAGTCCTTCAGAATTCAATTAAAAAAATCCTTCAGGATTTGCTTCAAGAAATCCTGCAGGGGATGTTTCAGAAGTTCCTCCGGAAATTGCTTTTTGTAACCCTCTAGGAGTTGATGCAGAAAACCCTACAAGAGGTGCTTCAGGAAGTTCTTCACAACTAATTTCAGGAAGTCTGCCATGGTTTGCTTGAAAAAGTTTAGAAGCTTTGCAGGAGTTACTGCGTCTGGAAATCCTCCAAGAGCTACATTAATAATTTCTCTGCCGGTGTTGATTTAACCTTCGTTTTGCATCACGTTGACTGCAGCTCGCTGACGTAGTGTTCGGTTTGGGTAAAAAAAAACCTAATGCCAATGAGGGTTAAAAAGTCCTATTGTTTTAGAAGTTGCTTCAGAAAGTCCTGTGGATGTTACAGGATTTTATTCAGCACCTGTTTCAAGAATTCCTCATGGAGTTGCTTCATAAAGCCTTTTAGAAAGCCCTACAAGAGTTGCTTCCGTAAATTCTTCAGAACTTGTTTTGCAAAGTATTCTAAAAATTAGCTTGAGGAAATTTATTGAACTTGTTACAGGAAGTGTGCCAGGATTTGCATTGTTTTATTAAGGACAAACGTCTTAAAATCCCGGTTCAACAGTGCATCAAAACTTCAGACGCACAAATCTCAAGAAGCAAGCATCAAACAACAATGAATTTTATTATTCTATTCTGGCTCACTTGTAATAAGCTTAAAATAGAAGCTCAGGTGCGCTGGTTTTATTTACGAAGAGATTTGTGCCCTCAAAATCGTGAGTAGGTGCCAAAGTCGGCCATTGCGGCGGCCATATTGGGATTCTAACAAGTCTGTCCTTAATTGCTTCAGAAAACTCTAGTTGAGTTGCTTTATAAAGTCCTTCGGAAGTTAATACAAAAAAGAAACCCTTCTAAAGTTTGCCTAAAGTTGCTTCTGAAAATCCTCCAAAAGTTGCTTCAAGAAGTTCTGCAAGAGCTGCGTCGGGATGTTCTCTAAGGAGCTGCTTAAAGTCCTGTAGGATTTTTTTCAGCACCTGTTCGGCAGCTCCTCACGCAGTTGCTTCAGAACGTATCTTGAGAGTTGCTTCAGGAAGTCCTGAAAGAGTTGTTTCAGTACATTCTTCAGAACTTGTTTTGCAAAGTTAACAAGCTTTACCAAAGTTTTTTTTTTAGAGATAGGATGTGCTTGGAGAAATTTGTTGATACATAGTTGCTTCAGGAAGTTTAGCAGGAGTTGATGAAAAAACCCGATTTAATCCACCTATGGTGCACAGAACCCTTCTTACACTTATTAAAATTATTGTTGTATTATTTGTATGTAACATATTTGTTTTGTGGAATTGACCAAAAGTTCTAGAAAATATTGTGGATTTGGCATCTAGTGGATTGGTTTCCAAAATAGCATCATGGACCATTGACTAAACTACCAGAAATGCCAGACACTTCCTAGAGTCTTGTATGGAATGTTTAAAAAATAGCTTACATATTCTGTAATTTTGTATCTTTTATTAACTGCTAAAAGATCTTGCTTGAATCGATTAACAAATGGGTAAGAAAATCAGCGAGATACACTTTGTCTAAATCAGTCAATTAAATTAGCTCCGAAGTACTCACACTTATTTCAGAGTCACTTGTTCGGCTGTTCTATTTTCGGTAAAAGTTCGGATTACCGTAGTTCAGCACAGTTTACCGAAGTTCGGCTATTTTTTACCGAACGTTCGGTAAACATTACCGAAGATTCAGTAGAGTTTACCGAACGTTCGGTAATTTTTTGACGAACTTCGGTAATATGTTGCTGAACATTCGGTAATCTGAACTTTTACCGAAAATAGAACAGCTGAATACGGTACTTTATTTTAAGTGTGCTTGGTATTCATGGTTATGGTGTAAAAACGACAAAAATGATATATCTACTAAGTTAACCAGTTTTGGTATTAGCACAGAGAACAGACATTTAAGCTAGCTCGAATAAAAATACATCGAAATCGTGTGTAAAGGATTTAAGTGTATCTGAACGCCACCAACGGAGACTGCTCCACATATAAAGTCGATTTGATCCCACAATGGCAGTGTTCATCGTTAAAATACACTAGCCCACAAAGCGACACGAGCGCCAAACGGCCAAAAACGGCGAGCACTGGAAACAAATTTGACAACACAACAATGTAAGTGATGGCACGCTAGCGCCACGCAACGGGAGCATTACCACACACTCTGAAATGACCGTTACAAAGTTTTACACAAGACAGAAAGCGAAGATAGACGTCTGTTCTCTGTGGTATTAGCTAGTTATTTTGGCTGTCTGGTTCTTCAAAGCTTTCATTTAACATATTGTTAGTTTCCATAAAATTCCTGTGTATTTGTAATTTGTTATTTATAATTTTGTTGAAAACAATAACCTGCTAGTATGTATGAGGTCAGCATCATTTATTGAAAAATAATTTCCCATAGACTGGTCAAAAACAAATGCACGATAACAAGTGAATATAATAAAAAAAAGAATTTATTGAAATACTCTTCGTAAGATATCTCAGTAATCAAATGTCGAATCGAAATAAAATTTCAGGGCCTTATACAAGCATACTGTAGCTTTCATTTGGTGCTTAGAGAACCGAAATCGGTTGACAGGCGGCTGAGATGTTTGTTATGGTACCCTTACCCTTGGTCAAACATCTCTCAAAAAGTTAACCTGTATTACTCCCAAGTACTCTTTGAAAGATATCTCGGTAACCAAATGTCCAATCCTAATGAAATTGTATAGGGTTCTACTAGAATGTTGTAGCTTTTATTTGATGCCAGGATAACCGAAATCGGTTGACAGACGGCTAAGATATTTATTATGATACTTTTGGTAAAAAATCTCAAAAGGTTTAGTTGTATAAATCTGAAGTACTCTTCGAAAGATATCTCTGTAACCAAATGTCCAATCGAAATAAAATTTCTGGGCGATCTACTAGGATGCTGTAGCTTTCATTTGGTGCCAAGAGAACCCATATTGATTATGATACACTTGATCGAAAATCTTAAAAAGTTTAGAAGTATGACTCATAAGTACTCTTCGAGAGATATCTCGGTAACCAAACGTCCAATCGAAAAAAAATTCAATAGCGTTCTACTAGGATGTAGTAGCTTTCATTTGCTTCCAAGAGAACTCAAATCGGTTGACAGACGGCTGAGAAACGTGCGTGACTTTTTTTTTGTAACGCACATACACACACACACATACACACATACACACACACATACACACATACACACACACATACACACACACATACACACATACACACACACACACACATACAGACATTTGCTCAGTTCGTCGAGCTGAGTTCATTGGTATATGAGACTCGGCCCTCCGGGCCTCGGATCGAAAGTCGGTTTTTCGAGCGATATTTATACCCTTCTTATGGGTGTAAGAAGGGTAAAAAAAAATTTATTAAAATACTCTTCGTAAGATATCTCAGTAATCAAATGTCGAATCGAAATAAAATTTCAGGGCCTTATACAAGGATATTGTAGCTTTCATTTGGTGCTTAGAGAACCTAAATCGGTTGAAAGACAGCTGAGATATTTATTATGGTAAAGGGTGATACGGTCAAAATTTGGTCACACAATTTTTTTCATAACTTTAGATTGCGTACACCAAAACAGCTGATTTTTGGACCAGTAATGCTACATTATATGTAGCTTATACCATAAAATTTTCATCAAAATCGGTTTAGTATTTGCGGAGATATTATGAATCCTAAAAACTGCAATTTTTAAATTTTGTACAAAGTGGATTAAAAAATAAGAACACATTTTTACTCTTTTTTTTATAGAGCCAGAAATACTGAACCAATTTCAATGAAAATTTTTCTGTGTGTGAAGTATACATATCAAAATGTTATGTAAAAATTTCATTCAATTTGATTCAGCCGTTACAAAGTTATATTTGTTTAGGTGGTCAAATTTTGTCAAATTTTGTCGAGTCAAGTCAAATTTTGGTCACACAATTTTTTTCATAACTTTAGATTGCGTACACCAAAACAGCTGATTTTTGGATCAGTAATGGTACATTATATGTAGCTTGTACCATAAAATTTTCATCAAAATCGGTCTAGTATTTGCAGAGATATTGTTGAACCCTGAGATCCGCAATTTTAAAATTTTGTGCAAAGAGGATTCATACATTTTTACTGTTTTATTTATAGAGCCAGAGATACTTAACCGATTTCAATGAAAATTTTTCTGTATGTGTAGTATGCATATCAAAATGTTGTGTAAAAATTTCATTTAATTTGATCCAGCCGTTACAAAGTTATATTTGCTTAAGTGGCACCCGATCAGTTTTTTTCATATTCAAACTGCTACAACTTTGAAAGTATTCATACAAAATGGCTCAAAATTTTACTAAGAACGTATTTTCATAATAGTACTATACTGTAAAATTTTGATAAAAATCGGAGCAGTATTGGTAGTTCTATAATCAAAATTGTGCTTTATTGACCTTAAATTTCCGAAAATTTACTATGGAGCGCCTTTGTACAAAATTTTAAAAAGGTAGGTCGATGGTTTTGTCTATATATCAACCAATACTCAATCGATTTTGATGAAAATTTTATGGTATAAGCTACATATAATGTAGCATTACTGGTCCAAAATTCAGCTGTTTTGGTGTACGCAGTCTAAAGTTATGAAAAAAATTGTGTGACCAAATTTTGACCGTATCACCCTTTACCCTTGGTCTAAAATCTCTCAAAAAGTTAACCTTACTCCCAAGTACTCTTTGAAAGATATCTCGGTAATCAAATGTCCAATCCTAATGAAATTTTTTAGGATTCTTCTAGAATGTTGTAGCTTTCATTTGGTGCCAGGATAACCGAAATCGGTTGACAGACGGCCAGAATATTTATTATGATACACTTGGTCAAAAATCTCAAAAGGTTTAGTTGTATAAATCCTATGTACTCTTCGAAAGATATCTCTGTAACCAAATGTCCAATCCTAATAAAATTTCTGGGCGATCTACTAGGATGCTGTAGCTTTCATTTGGTGCCGAGAGAACCCAAATCGATCGACAAACGGCCAAAATAATTATTATGATACACTTGGTCAAAAATCTTAAAAAGTTTAGATGTATGACTCATAAGTACTCTTCGAGAGATATCTCGGTAACCAAACGTCCAATCAAAAAAAAAAAAAAATCAATAGCGTTCTACTAGGATGTAGTAGCTTTCATTTGCTTCCAAGAGAACTCAAATCGGTTGACAGACGGCTGAGAAACGTGCGTGACTTTTTTTTTGTAACGCACATACACACACACACACATACACACATACACACACACATACAGACATTTGCTCAGTTCGTCGAACTGAGTTCATTGGTATATGAGACTCGGCCCTCCGGGCCTCGGATCGAAAGTCGGTTTTTCGAGCGATATTTATACCCTTCTTATGGGTGTAAGAAGGGTAAAAAACTCCACGAGTTGTTTCTGGGAAATCCCCCAGAAGTTGCTTCAAGAAGTTCTCTAAAAGCTGCTTCTAGATGTTTTCCTAGAAGTCCTACCGGAATTGCGTTAAGAAGTCCTCCAGGAGTTGCTTCTGAAAGTTCTGTGGGTGTTTTGCAGGAAAGTTTCCAGCACCTGTTTCAAGAAATCCTTACGGATTTGCTTCAGAAAGTGCTGAGTTTTTGAGTTGTTGAGAGTTGCTTTAGAAAGTCCTACAAGAGTTGCTTCAGTAAATTCTTCAGAACTTGTTTGGCGAAATCTTCTAGGTTTGAGGAAGTTTTTTACAAAATTTATTTTAGAAAGTCCTTTAGAAAAATCTTCTAGAATTACTCCAGGAAATCCTGCAGGAGTTGTTTCAGAAATTTCTTTAGATATTCCAGGAGCTACAAGAGCTGCTTCAAGAAACTCTTCAGAACTTGTTTCAGGAAGTCTTCCAGGGTTTGCTTGAGAAAGTTTTTTGGTAATAACTTCAAAAAGTTTTCAGGAGTTGCTTTATAAAGTCCTCTGGAAATCCTTCCAGACGTTGCTTCAAGAAGTTCTCCAACAGCTGCTTCAGGAAGTTCTCCAAGAGTTGCTTCAGGAAGTCCTCTACCGGAGTTGTTTTACGAGATCCTGCAGGAGTTGCTTCAGAAAGTGAAGTCTCATAGAGTTCCTTCAGAAAATCTGCTCATGGAGTTGTTCAAGGATACCTACCAGTGATTTCTACGTAATATTCTGCAGTAATTGCTTCAGATAATTCAGGAGTTGTTCCTGCAGATGTAGCTCCACGCGTCTTCTAGGAGTTGATGAAGGAAGATCTCCTAGAATTTCTTCAACAATTCTTGAATTACTAAGACGGTTCGTTCGTTTTTTTGGGAATTCCTAAAGATAATTCTGCAATTTCTCTAGAAATTTACTTGAGATCAAACCCTTGATTTAGCAATCAGAGGTTCTCAACCTTTCCAACTTGTGGTTCACTTTTAATAATTGTTCACCTGTAGGTATCTTTATGAAGTGGAAAACGGCTTTTATTTGAACAAAAATTAGAAAATAAATTCAATTCAACTCACAAATCACAGAGCTAAAAATGAAAATAAAACTAAATACTTTAGAGCAAAATTTTGTATCGTTGTTATTGATATTTGCATATAGCAAGTTATAAAGGTTTGTGAAAAAATAGGGCCGACGAGTCATCTTACAATTATTTTCAGTGGTTCCCAACTCGTCATATGGTGCATCCTTATTATTGTTTGTTATTGTTTTCTCATAGAAATAAGAATGGCTTTCATAGGCCGCTGTTTGATTCGTTTCGAGAGGTTCCCTATGCTTTGATATTTTGTACTGCAACTACAAATTGCAAATTATTCGTAGAATTCCAGATAAGTTAAGATTGAGCAGAAAATCGGGTAGAATTTGTGGAATACAAGCGGGGGCCGTCGACATTTTACGTAACGATTTTGTTGGAGTGAAAGGGACTGCTCGAGCGTTACGGTCGATGCAAAAATAAGGTTTCCAATAAAAAGCGTTACGAGGTTGAGGGAGGGGGTCTAAACTGATCTACTTTTGCTTTACAAAGATTCTTCTCGTTGTGGATGCGGAGATGCAGAGGTATTATTATTATTATTATTGCCAGTGGCGATTCCCTAACCTCAAATCTACCTGTTCAACGAACGTGAATATTTGAGTTTTCTCAACAAATTACCTTGTAAATTGAAGAAAATTACGAGAATTGTCGTTTCCGTCCATTTTCAATTTGATTCTGACCCTGAATCCTCCGCAAATTCAAATTTCAGGGTCGTTGAACAGGTTAAAAGTGAGGTTACGAGACGCCACTGATTATTGCTATTATTCTCTTCAACTCAAACGTAAATGTTTTTTGGATAGCCAAAACCATACGTAAAACCTGAAGTTCATAGTTACAAATGTGTTGAAAAAATGGATAAATTGTAATGACGATTTTCGAAAAATAAAACCATGTAGTTCTGGTGGGATTTGAACCCTCGTCTCCCCAGCTCGCTAGACATTATTGTGCATTAACCAACATCGCCACAGAACGCCAACCTGAATCCAATGCCTACCTCAACTTAGTGGACTTGTAAGGACCGAAGGAGATGTAGAGTTGTGAAAAAGAGCGTAGGTTTAGGTGGGTATTGGATTCAGATTGGCGTTCTGTGGCGATGTTGGTTAACGCACCCTGTCTAGCGAACTGGGGAGACGAGGGTTCAAATCCCACCAGAACTACGTGGATTTATTTTCCGAAAATCTCCATTTCAATTTGTCCATTTTTCGAAGAAGGACTGCTATTATTACTGACATAATCAACATCGATTGAGCAATCCTTTTATGTTCTTTGTTAAGCTGTTTCAACTTAATCATCCTAATAATAGTTCAAAATTGTTCTGACTGCGTGTCATAATATAATCAATATTTCATTGGAGAGAATCGGTCCATTAATAGGACAAGCTATAAAACGCAATAACCTCCATGAAAATGGTGCAGAGCACATTCCAAACGAGACTGAAGCTAATCTATTCATAGTCGACTATTCAATTCGTCCTCAATACACCAAACATGACTTTCTCAAATTATCCAATCATAAAACATTTGGACGTATTCTCATCGCACCGAACCAATGAACAAGATGGCGACCACCGCAGCACAACGACGTAGTTATCTGTACTACAACACACAGTGCGTTGAGCTACTCACCCGGACCACGGAGTACAGTCTGCCTGCAGAAGCAAGTAAACCCAGGCCCGGGGATGGAATGCGGTGTCGGTGTGGAAAGTATAAAATTATCGATTTTTCCCTACTTCTCTGATCATTGCGAGGGAGCAACGAGAGAGGTCAGCACGTGTGCGAGCGTAGCGAGGGGAATCTATCATATATTTTTTTTCTGAGAATGTATTTAAGGTAGGGAAGTTTCGACAGACCGAACGTTATCACGTTACACGTTACGCAGACTGCTGTTGTTATCAGAACCGTGCTTAGTCGCACTTTTTGCGCTGGGGCGCTGATTAGGCAAGGAGATCTTGCGGCTGAAATCGTGACTTTGACCTTATTAGGTGTTTAATTGATTTTTTATTGCTGTTGTTTTTTTTTTGTGCTGGAACTTGTGCTGACTGCAACCCTGATTACATTTGCGTGAGTCATTTTTTGACGATGCATTGCTGTCTCGATTTGATTACATTATGTCTGTCTTGTGTCTATTTGGAAGAATATCGTTTGGGTAAATCTATTTCTGACCTTTTATGTTTATCGTTTCCACTAGTAACGAGACGGTTCGTGTAGTCCTTTATCGTGCAGCAATCTCCTACCCATTGAGGCTTATTGAAGGTGTTATGTAACATTGTTCATAGATGAGAGAAAATGTATGGAAAGCAGTAAACCGATTCTCCTTTAAACATTTCGTGCTTTATCGAGTTTTCTTAAACACTGTTCAATACAACTTGGGATACATTGGTTGACATTGTATCATAGATCTAACGTCATCGATTAGGTACAAGTTTTATAAGAACTCTTGTTACAAAAATCATTGTAACAAAATAACACAAACTGATATAAGTGTGTTATTTCATTCTAATCGGGATCTGTTTTAACAAATTCTGGTAAAACATTTCTCTCCGTGCCCACATTTAGCAGTATTCAAAGGTCCTGCCTTTATGGGCAGCCTTCCTTCATTCATCCTGCATGATGAGATGTCCTTGATTTCGCCGCGATGGCACGAGGGACGTACGGCGGGAAAGGTGATAGACCGAAGAACTCGGCCGAATGGGAAAATCGATATTATAGAGTCATTGCCGTGGCGTGCTCGTCCGGCGGTCACAGACGAGACGAACCAACCAGCAGGGCTTTGTAGCACAAAGTGTGGGAAATGGGACATGAAGCAGAGGAGGGATTTTACACCGTTTTCACTTCGATGTAAGAACATGACCCCACCCAACATCGGAAGCACCAAGGATGGGAAGGAAGAAGTGAACTCATCCTGTTGGGGTGTTCTTTGGGTAGATCGTTGTCAGTCAGTGGAGCCAGACTTATTTTATTCTTAGTATTCTTGCTCATTCTAGAACTGAACGTGAACGTAATTAAGAACTACCTTTTAAAACCAGGAGTATTTTTTTCTTATTTTTCAAGGGTTTTGTTGAGGAAGTCCTTCAGAAAATTTCTGCCTATATTTGTAGCGGAATTTATGGATAAAATCATGAAGACGCTCTAGAATACCAAAATAATTGCCTGGTAAACCTGCTAATTAAAAAAAATCAGACAAAACTGATATTCTAAAAACGAATGATCTTTAAACAAAGCTCCAGGAAAGAAATCTAAAACAGAAATGATACCAGAGGAAATTCCCAAACGCATTGCAAGTAAAGTTTCTAACGATACCCCTGAAGAAATGTTTGGCATAAATGTTTAATAAATTTCTGATAGATTTCCTAAGTTCAAACATTGGAGAAATTTTTGAAAGTTTTCGACAAATTTGTGCCATTTTGGAAGTTTTACTGTGTAAAATTATTGGAAGATAATACTATTAAAGCTAGACCAGCAAGGTTGTGTTCTTCAGAAAGGAAAGATAGGTTTAACGTTATAACAAACTTAGTATCTTTATTAGTTGTTGCTCCCAAAAAAGCTTGATAACGAATGAGCTCATTTGTTCTGAGCTTCTACTTTTATAGCTGTCATCATTGTTTCTTTATTCATGGCACTTTGCATTGTCGATGACTCCAACGATCGTTAACTCGAGACAGTCATAGTCAATCTTCCATTATGTCTTATTGCTCATCCTTAGGGTATTAAACCGTACTATTGTATCAGAGTTTCAATCCAAATTCCGAATGTTTTTGTCCACAAATCCGATAGCATTTTTTCAGTGGCAGTCACTATACAAATCTACTGTAGATCCTTCGTAAAGTGGTATCTTTTGTTAACGTGCTTCGTACGATTGTTGTGTTGTATCTCACCAATTCCAACTTTTGCACCCAACTCTGGTTATCATCAAACATAGCGATTTCTGTTTGCTGTTTCTGCCAATTCCTTTCAGTAGTTTTTGTAGAAAAGGGGCATATTGTGGCGCTTTCGATAGCGCAATAAATTCAGCCTTTTATTGTCGGGCCGCCACCAAACCGGACGTCGCACAATCAAGTCGCGAAGCGATCCAACTCGCGACGTTTCGGAATCATGTCAAAAGTAGTGCGCATCCTTCCGTTGTTGTCAGCAACCAGGCCCCTGACACGGCCTATATCAATGCATTTGAATCATGGTAGACAGGATGTCCTGGGCGCTAGTAAATAGCGCCCACTGTCAAATGCGAAAACATCAACAATTTTTTGTTTAACATTTATTTTGGTTTGTTGATCACTTTTTGGAATCATTTTTTCCACCTCTTATGATCACAAAACACTTCAAACTCGCTTTAATATTAATGTACGGTATTAAGAGGAGCATGCGATTAGTTGAATAAAGCAACCCAACAATCACGCATTGTCATAATTAATTTTAATTGGCTTTTTTCGGTGATATGAATATTACTCGAAGTAAGAGGGAGTAAGGAAAGTAATGAAAGAATACGGTGGATAGATACGCAAGCGAGCGATAACTTATCGCTCTGAAGTTCCGATTCGGCTAAGCACGGTTGATTCTCATCGATCGACGCATTTTCACTTTCGATTGCATTTGGATCTGTTTCGTGTTCGCTTTCATTTCCGATTAGAATACCTCCTGAGCCATTTTAATCAGAATCACCTTCATCATCTGAACTAATGACACTAGATTTGTCCACACGATCGCTCGCTAGGGGAACAACTACTCCACTGTTAGCTGCCTGTGCTTCAAATCGGGCTCCAGGAGAACTGGTCGACTCTAGAAATTTGGCGGTCATTTTTCCTGTATTCACATTATGTGAATAGGGGCTGTCCATAAACCACGTGGTCATTAGGGGGGGGGGGGGGGGTTGGGCCAATGACCATTTTGTATGGACAAATAAATTTTTTTGTATGGACTAATGACCACGCGGGGGGGGGGGGGGGGTTGGGTGTTTTGAAAAGTCCCAAAAAAATGACCACGTGGTTTATGGACAGCCCCATACAGGAAAAATGACTATGAGTCGTGATATAGACGTGGCGTGAGTAAACGTCTTCGATTGATACTGCACTGTATCCTACAAACTTCAACTTGAACACTTTCATTCAATTTCATCTATTATTCAAATAGGATTTTTGCTGAACCCATGTAGTTTCCTGAAGGAAGCAATGTGGGATTTCCTTCATTTAGTTTCCTACATTTACTTTAAAATAATAATTTTGTTTTTTGGCAAAATTCTTGAATACGTGCCTGAAATTTCTGAAATAATTCCAAAACCAAATTATTGTAGCCTAATTTGGTACAGATGTTGTGGATTGTCATCTAAGCCGAAAGAGAGATGGTTTGTGAAAAAAGGAGTGTTAATGGTGTGGGCTCGGGTTAAGTTTGGCTTTCTATTCTGCAGAATCAATACGTGTTCTGTGGCTTAGTTGATTAAAGCGCCGATCTAGCGAATACAGAGTCGAGGGTTCGAATCCCACCAGAACGCGATTTTTTTCACAAATTCTTCTCTCAATTTGTCAATTAGCAACCCCAAGTAACAATCAGCATGCCTTGAAGGTTTATTCATGTTTTATCCTGGTTTTATACGAGCATGTGAAAAGCTAGTTGTTCTAAATTAGTTTTATGTGGTAGTTTTTTACTTTGCACCTTTGGCGTTCCATAAAACTATCATATAACTTCTGCTATAAACATCGTCATTTAAAGACTTGCAAGTGGTCATGAATTGGTTTTATTCAGGGATGGGAACACTCACGTGCAGAGAGTTACACTCACTTGATGTTTTCTCAGCTCAGAAGTGTGCAATCAAGAAATAGTATATGGACGAATTTTGCCTTGTGGTTTTGTCCAAAACTTTGCCGAATGGAGTAGGGGTCGCACACGCATATCAAAATCGTGACAGAGCTGTGAAAGCGACTCTCCACGAGGTGAGTGTAATTTACATTCACCTCGTGGAGAGTTGCCTTCGCTGCTCCTTCACGACTTCGGTATGCATGTGCGACCCCTACTCTATTCGGCAAACTTTTAGACAAAACCAAAAGGCAAAAGTCGTCCATACATCATTTCTTGATTGCGCTTCTGAGCTGAGAAAACATCAAGTGAGTGTAACTCTCGGCAAGTGAGTGTTCCCATCCTTGGTTTTATCACTAATTATATGCCATTTCAATAAAACTTGCATTTGCGGTTGTTGTCGGAGAGATTTCTTTTTGTAAACAAATAAACAAAACTGTGAGGCAACGCTTAGAACCAACAAAAGATTTCGTGGCCGTATCATAGACCAAAAAATGCTGTGATAAAACCGCTGGTTCTATCATGAGCTCAGTTATGACAACCTCAGGAGGCTAAGCCCTATTGCAGGAATCATCAGGAACACAGAGTTTATCAGAAAAATATGTCGCCTGGCTGGGATAATTTATGTAAATACAGAAAAATCATTACTCAATTTTATGATTTCACGTACAGCTTAACCTTCCGTAACTCGCGCGGTTGGCCACCACTGCCAGCACCACGCTGATGCTGAATACAAAAAGCGAGATTTTTTCAACGTGTTGTACAAAATACAACAGCGCGATAGCTCGAGGGTTAAGATCAAATTAAACCATACAACACGTTTCCGTCATTTTATTTTGTCAGAAAAATTACATAATGTCTTTTAAACTCCGCTGTGTTGAAAAAAAACCTTTTTTGCACCCAATTCCACCGAGTAAATTAAATGCATTTAACTTCCAAATTATGCATAGTTTGTGTGGCGCACTTAGTTTTTGTCATTATCACAGTCACATTCACCACAAATTTTCCGTGGCATGTCTCCCTGACACGTTTTAAATAGGAAAACAAATCTGAATTCCAGATCGACATCTTTCCAATTGATGGCTGGATAAACAACCAAGCATGATTTATTCTGACGATCGAACATTGAAAGTGAAAAATAATCAAAACAAATATTTCACAAGTCAGAAGATAGTTTTATTTAGAAGGTTGTATCGGGGATACGATAAAACTATGATACAACCCGAAATCCTAAGCCGGTTTGCATACGAAGTCCTGTAGACCCTACACGGAGAAGAAATCTCGGTAAACTCATTAAATTTACTGTTAAATCAACTAAATTTTTCTATTAATTTAGAGATAACAAAAATAAACATTCAATTCAACTATCTTATAGTTGTAACAACTATACCGTATAGTTGTGACAACAATACTTTTTTATTGATTTGAATAATAGTATTATTGGTTCAACTATATAAATTTTAAAAATTACTATATTTTTGTTGAAGATTTTGACAGCTTATTGCATTATTTAGTGATATCAACTAATTATAATCGTGATTTTTAATATCCATTTAGTACGTTTGAACAAATAAATAGTTGCTTCAAATTGTTTTCTATCAACAATTTTGTTTATTTTTCTATTTCACAAAAATACTGGAGACGGATACTGGTACTGAGTCATCCATTTGGCTCTTTGCCGCCTTTACCTGGATGTTTTTTTTATGTAGATCCTTTTTCAATTCCTTCAATGGTTGTAGAACCGGTAGTCGACCCTAAAAATGGATTTAAAGGATCAAAACTATAGTACATTATAATGTATTCAAGAACTTGAGTCAACGATAAAATTACCTGAGGAACTCACCTGTTACTCGGTCCGCCGACAATGATGGCGTTATCTAGTTATCCAAGTAATCCAGAAAAAGCTTATATTGCAACCGTTTGCTGAAATGCAGAATAAGTACATCATTTTTCATACTCTGACTAATAATTCTGTTTATACTTACAGAGGAATTGTATGATAGCATCATTCGAAAGATTAAACCATTTAAAAAAATAAAACTTATGATGAACTCTCTCTTACGATATTTTCACTAACAGATGCCATGTGAAAAAAAAACAAGAAAATGCGCTTGGAATCGGCGTTGGCATTCAGATGATTGATTCAACTATACATCATATATATTATATTGACAGACGGTTTATCGAATTTAATATACATATAGTTGTATTTGTCTTTTCATAGTTATGTTATATATTTTGTTGATTCAATAATAAAATATTGTTCGTGAGACGGTAGAAGTATGCTCAAAATGGCAAAACATCACGTTCAAAACAACTGTCAACTCAATAGCCCAAATAACTATCAGAAATATTATTTTAACTTGCCAAAAATCTTCTCCGTGTAATAAGACTGGGCCAACTAGCCAGAACGTGGGCTTATTGAGGCATACAAGAACTCGAGAACATTTTCTAGTCGGCATCAATGGTTTTATGTTTAGGGTTTTTGAATCGCTAAAAAACTTTGATAACATTAAAATTGTTACTTGGGACATTACGTGCCTTCTAATTACAAGTTTTTCTGCATGTTTATAGCATACCAGCAAATTTGGTAAATGACAGTAAAGGGGGACATATATCAATGTACCCTAATTTGATAGTTAGGCAATAGTAGTTAGCAAAATTAAAATCCCCTGAATATTGTTCATGAAACTGTGCATTTGTTTGATAATGTCCATTAGGAACTAAGAAAACAACACAACGTTATCTTATTCTTTTAATTGAAAACCTCATATTATTTTCAATTCCGAAAATTATTTAGACACATTATTGTCAAAAATTCAAAAAAATGCTTAAAGTTTTACGTCTATTTCAGACATACTTGTCGACTGGTAAATTAATTGTCATATTTCCAGGGGTTCAAACAGTAATCCCAAAAACGCTTTATGCTTCCGCTGTAGCTTTCACGAGGTATTCAATTAGAAATTGCTTCAGTGGTTTCGCCATTTTATTGTTGATGGGTGCCTTCTCCAAAGAATCCAATCTACCAACAAACTTTCTAAAATTTCAAGAACATCTCCAGACATTTCTTTAAGGTATATCCTTGAACGTCTTCAGTGATATTTACTTTTACAAACGCATGCATAATAAGCTAGATGCTAGAGTATCCTCAATTTGTCATTCGAACCTTCCGTGGTTATCCACAAATTTGCTTTTGTTAATCTGCGAATGGAGCAAACCGAAAAACTGCTACACCCAACAACCTAAACAATTCTTATCCGGTCAACGATCTTCGCCTTTCATCGAACCGCGTTGACGACAGACACACAACCAACACTAGTTCTTTTTATGCAATGTCAGCAAGCTTCCATAAGGTATCGTGCGAACAAACTTGTTCCTTGCTTCACCCGCCACCGTCCTACTACCCTTTTTGCCAACTCCTTGTACCTAATTTTTCGTTTGTGCTCAACTCAAGGTCGAATTCGTCTCTCGGTCAGATTCCTCTATCAGAAGAAGAAATGGAATCCGATCTGAGCCAACGACGGGATGTCATTGTGAGTGATTGTGCATTATTCGGCATTTCTTTGCGAAATTTAGGCTTTGTCATGTACATTATATTTCGATTAATTCAGTAGTCTAGTGGAGTCTTCACAAAATATCATAGTCTCCAAACTACAAAACCGACACCGTCGTCACACTTTCAACAAACCCGGTCTGCCCGGTTTGTTTTCGTCTCGAGTCGGAAACATGTGACTGCGGATCTGCTGCGCAGAATCTCCCTGTGGAAGTCATCCCACAGATGGTATGGAAGTTGCCTACATACATGTGCAGCCGCTGCACACCCGCAACTGTGTGAATGCAGTTCGGCGGTAAGTGCAATTGCATCGTCCCATTCCTGACGGTGAGGAAAACCGGCTCAAATCGCACTTTGTCAGACTAACCCACATCTCTCATGTTCAGTAGTGTGTCTCGCAGCAAGTCGACTACTCTCTTGGCTCTCTGCTGAATACGGTTTCACGTTTTGTGGGAGGCTAGACACAGCAAGTGTAGCCAATACTGAGCACTGCAAATATTGTGGTTTTCCACTGTGAAATTCAGCGTAGCTATAGAAAGAATTCCTGAAAAGCTTAATCAAGAATTCACAGAATACTTGAAGCTATTGTTTCTAGAAACTTATTACTGAATTCCTGGAAAATTTAATGATTAAAATGTGATAAGAAGGAAAATCGAAGTATTTTCTGAATGTTTCGTTCAGGAAATCCTCAGGGAATATCTGTGCAATAAGGCGTTCTCCGAAATAACTGGAAATTAGCTGAAAAACTGATAGGCACTACTTGATAGACGGAGCAATCGAGACGTTTGTTGTAGTTTCTGGAGAAATTCGATCGCCAGCTAAATTTAGGCCACTGATCTCTAACCAATACTGTGATAAATGCGACCTTGTCTCTTCCAATTAAGGTCAAATTGTATTGTAACCCTTCTGAAATTCCCGATATTTTAATAAAAGAATAACATTGTTACTTGAACACAGTCTCAACTATAGTTTCTGCAACGCAACAGAAACAATTTACAAAATGTCTAATTATTTTTATTCTATACATTGCTAAATTATATGACCATAAGTGGATCATAACATAGAAAAGTAACATTTTGATAACATACGACATAGAAAATACGTGGATAATCTTTATATACACTTCTAGGAAAACTCCTGAAAAGAGAGAATTCATGAAGAATTTACCGAAACAATTGCTACATGGTACAGGGGATAGACAAAATGTTCGAGACAGGCAAAATTTTCACTTTCCAAACAATGTTCAACTAGCTGTAACTTTTCAAAAAGTGCATCAAATATTCAATATTGTCAAATTTTCACTGTAAGTAGATCAACTAGATGTGTATCAGTGGTCAAAATTTTAAAAAAAGATCGCCCTGTTCTGCACGAAGTTATAAAGAGTCTAGAAAAAGGTATAATAAGCCGATAAATGGCTAAATTTGGATTTAAGGTGAAACATCAAGAGATATCCCACTGTAGTTTTGTATACAAACTTTAGAGGCACAAATCTGACGAACGAACCATCGAACCAAGCCGCACTTGTTTATTCTGGCTTTGCTCACTTGCAAAAAGAGGCTGCTTTTCAAAATCGAGCGCATTTGTTTACGAATTTTTAATATTGGTGCTCTTGAAAACGTGAGTAGGGGTACAAGTCCGCCATTGTGGCAGCCATATTTGTTTTCTCTGGAGTTTCTCCTTAATCAACCGAATGCAATAAAATGTTGATCATTTATGACTTATATAATTAGCTTTGAAAATTTTTTGACTGAACTTACTTCGTGCAGATCAACTCAGAAGTTAAGTCCCCAGAGTTTACTACATTGTTGGTAAGAATAAAAAAAATGTTCGAATATGAAGCGTTTACTACTTTTGAACATGGGTTTTTACTTAATGCTTGTAGGGTAAATCGCCAATTGTTGCACACTCCGCGCTTTTCTTATGAAGCGTGCAACAATTAGCGAGTTTTTAAGGTGTGCAAGTAGTAAGAACTGCCAATACAAATGTTTTCCCCGTAATGCTGAGGGTTCTTGCTGGATGCTTGTGGTTCTTTGAAGACACTCAGGATCCCTTTCGGATGATTGTTTGAAAAGCAAGTTAAATCAAGAAAGAACCTGATTAATCGTGCCAGAAGAACACAAGAAGGGTTCCTAGATCTAGCAGATACACGTAGAGTAAGGTGGGGCAAAAGTTCGACCCTAGTTGAAAATTCAACCTATTTCAAAAAATCGAAGCATATAAAAATTAACAAATACCGTGTGGTGATTCTACCATCCATGAGCTAAAATTTTGCTGAATAAAGTTACGCCAAATGTCTTTTCAATTTTGAGTTACAACACTTTTTGTATGCGTGTGTCTAATTCGAACTCTTGCCCCACCACTGGGGCAAAAGTTCGAATCTAGTGTTTGTGGAATTTCGCTAACCGTAGCACACTATTTTGACACTTATGTAATAGGAATACCTGAAACCACTTAATATTTGATGTTAGAACTGGAATACACTTTAAAATTCGACCTGGATTTTACCCAAATCAGGGTTGAATTTACTACACCAAAAATTAGTAGTTTTCCGCCAAATTCAGATTAAACAATTTTTTTTCAACTTTTATCGAATTTTTTCGCTTATTCCATCACTCTTAGAGATAATATGTACATTTTGCAGAATTTTAGGTTTAAACCTAAAATTGCCACATGACTCGAACTTTTGCCCCACAATTCGAACTTTTGCCCCACTATGTGTAAAATACGATTTCCAAATCTCTTTTGCAAAAAGTTATATATGCTAAAGCATCTTCAAAATATACCTAGTTACGCCCCAAAATAAAATATCAAATTTGATTTCATTACAATTCCATTCCATGCGTTGGAAGGACCATCGCATGTTACAATTTTTTGATCAAAAACCAACATTTTGTCATAACTTTTCGAAATATTGATCAATTTTCATAATTTTTGGAGTGAAAGACTCTTTTTAAAAAAGGGTTCGAACCATCTTGACATCCGAAAGAAATAATTTGAATTGTGCTCAAAAATGTAAAAAAAAAAACTCTTGCCCCACTCGAACTTTTGCCCCACTTTACTCTACAGAAATTCCTCAAGTCTCTTTTTGTAACTTCTTCAAAAATACCTTTTGGAATGCCTTCCAGGATTTTTCACAAGATTCTTTCTGTGCTTGAGAATCTTCCAAGATTCATGATGTCCGACCGATTCCTCCTGGATTTTTCACGAAAATCCCTTAGAATTTCTTTCCAGGATTTCTTCCGTAGAGTTTTCCGGTATTGTTGCCAGAGTCTTGCGTGGGATTTTTTCCGGAGTTCTTTCTGCGTTTTCTCCAAAGAAATTTCAGTGGAATTTCTTCCAGAATCAGAATATATCAGAATATCCCTCAAATATTGTTGCGGAATTTCTCCTAGAGTTTCTCTCGGAATTTCTCTTGAACATTATCTGCTATTCCTTCCGGTGTTCCTGTAGGGACTTCCCCAGGGATTCTTGGGATTTCTATCAGAGTTTCTGCAGGAGTTATTCCTTAGGTTTCTACTAAAGCTCCTCCAAGGATTTCTTATGAAGTTTTTCACGAATTTTCTGCTGGTTCTCTTTCCAAGATTTCTTCTAGAGCTTCTCCCGGTATTTCTATAGGAGTTTCAGCCGGGATATTCCCCAAAGCTTCTCGCGATATTTCTTTTGAAGTTTCACTTGAGATTTCTTTTTAAGTTTCTTCCGGTTCTCTCAGTCTATTGCTTCCGGTGTGAGTCCTGGGATGTCTTTCAGAGTTTTCCTGGACTTCCTCATAAGATTTTCTCCGAATTGCCTTTTGAGATTTCAGCTGAAGCTATTGCTGATACTTCTTATGCAGTTCTACCCGTGTTTTTTAAAGCTTTTTCATGCTTTTTCTCGTAGTTGTTTACAGGATTTCTTGCGGGGGTCCTTCTGAAATTATCTCTGCAGATTTTCTTGGGATTATTCCCAGAACTCTTCCCGGAATCCTTAACAGAAATTGTGCCGAAATTCTGAGTGCTCCTTTTGGGAGTTCTTCAATACTTGCTCCTGGAGCTCTTGCAGGGATTTTTCCAGGATTTTTTTTTTTTGAAATGTCTCCTGGGATAACGCGAAGAAAACCAAGAGAAATATCGGAAGAATTTTTGCAAAAATCTCGCAATAATCCAATCCAACTGTTGGAAAGCTATCCCAGAAAACCAGTACGGGAAATTGAATACAATTTGGAACGATCTTCAGGAGAAATCCAGTGCAAATCGCTTGAAACATGTCGGGAAAAACCCTGGAAGAAATCTCGGGTAGAATCGTGTGGGAAATCCAAGAAATAATCCGGAAAAGAATTTAAGGAAGAATCATCTAGATAATTTCGAGAAATCCTCCAAGGAATTTCGGAACGAATTCTGGATAGATTTGCAATAAGATTTCTAGACAAATCTCTGCAGGAATTCTCAATCCAGGCAACAGTTCTTGAGAATATTAATCGGAGTAGCCAAGAGAATTAGTGAAACTTGTTTTTATACAAAACTAGCTGTCCCGGCAAACGTCGTACTGCCTGCCTACTGTGTTTTTTAACATACAGCTCCTTAGGGACGTCCCTCGCAAACTTATGTGGGAGCCCCCTTATCCAGAGATGGGAGAGGTCTCACAGCGAGCTAAGAGCCTTCCCGGCCCCAAAACTCCATTATGTAGTTTCCGAATCCATAACGGTCAGACAGACAGAAATTCATTGATAGGGTTTTCGACCCCATTCCCGGCACAACAGGTAAACAAAATTGTTTATTGCCTAAATTCACAACGAAATGACTATTTTCGTCCACTTCTGCCATCTGAATTGATACCTTATTGCGTGAACTTGTTGTTAACAGTAATTGTTGTGAAGTTTTTCTGCCGGAAAGTTGATTTTGAACGAGTTCACTGCACCTAGTCCAGCGCCAATTCTCGGCACCAGTGCCGAACTTCCAGCAAAAGCAAATGGGAAATCACTTCGGCACCCATCTTTGTGCTGCCGAAGTGCACTCATCTGCGTGTAATGTTTGTTTTGAGCACTTATGTGGCTTCAGAGTGAAAGCGTAGCTCATTGACTGTGGATCCCGTTGCGGAAATGTTGCGGGAGATGATTACCTACGGAAGTGCGTTTGAAAATATGCGCCAAGTGATATTTTGATTTTTTTTGCTTTGCTGTGAGGTGCCGGGAATTGACGCGGGTGCCCAAGTAGTTCGAAACCCTATATATACTAGCTGTCCCGGAAAACGTCATACTGCCTGCTTACTGTGTTTTTTTAACATACAGTTCCTTAGAGAAGTCCCCCGCAACTTCATCTGTATGGGAGTCCAGAGATCGGATGAGTTTCACATTATGCTAAAATCTTCCCCGGCCCCAAAAGTACCCACATACAAAGTTTCACGCCGATCGGTTTAGTAGTTTCCGAATGCATAAGGGTCAGACACACAGACAGATAGATGGTTGATTAGCTATCGTAAATTACAGTTTTCTGTTGGCTTTGCATTGAAATCTCAACATTACTGCACTCAGCGAAAATAACTAAGAAAATTCATCAAAATACTTTATGAGTTTTTCCTATAACTAGAATTTATGGATGCCATTATACCTTACGAAAATTGATCGTGACTGTTATGACATATTTCATAAGATAGTCTTATGAAAAGATCAAAAGAATCTTAAAATGATGCAGGCTGAATTCGATCCATTAAAGTCGCGCAGAGCCTTTGTGCCATAAGCCGACATGTGCCGAGACAATCACGGGAATATTCTCACGAGCGAGCATGAGGTGGTCGAGAGGTGGCAGCAGCATTACGATGAGCACCTCAATGACGACGTTGCAAGCACCGAAGGTGGCGTGGTAACGAGTACGTGTGCGGGACGAAAGATTTCCAGCCCCTAACCTCCAAGAGATTGAGGAGGATGTTGACTGGTTGAAAAACCACAAAGCCGCTGGAGCAGATCAACTACCAAGCGAGCTTCTAAAATACGGTGGAAAAGCGAGAGGTTTAGGAGGAAGTATTACAGGAGCAATGGAAGGAAAGTATCATGTGTCCCATCTACAAGGGCGACAAGTTGGATTGCGGGAACTATCGCGCGATCACACTACTGAGCGCTGCCTACAAGATACTCTCCCAAATTTTATGCCGCCGTCTATCACCGATTGCAAGAGAGTTCGTGGGGCAATAACAGGCTGTATTCTCATGGATGAACGCGCTACAGCGGACCAGAAGTTTGCCATCCGTCATGTGTTGTTGAAATGCCGCGAATACAACGTGCCCACACATCACGATTTCAAATCGGTGTATGACACAATAGACAGTTCAGCTATAGCAGGTTATGCACGAATACGGATTACCGAATATACTGATACGGTTGATCAAAGCGATGATGGATCGAATGATCAGGGACAATCGAGTACTTTCGAATCTTGTAGAGGGTTACGGCAAGGAGATGGTCTTTCGTGCTTGTTGTTTAACATTGATTCAAAGGTTGTAATAAGGAGAGCGATGATAAACACAAGTGGTACGATTCAGCAGTCCGTTCAACTGCTTGGTTTCGCAAATGGCTTTAATATTCTAGCTCGTAAATTTGAGACGATGGCGGAAACGTACATCCGACTAAAGAATGAAATCAAGCGAATCGGTTAAGTCATTAATGTGTCAAAGACAAAGTACATGATGGCAAAGGGCTCCTGGGAGGAATCATCGTGCCCACCACCCCGAATTTCTGTCGACGGTGATGAAATGGATGCTTTTGAAGAATTCGTGTACTTAGGCTCACTGGTGACCGCCGACAACGACACCAGCAGAGAAATTCAGAGACGCATTGTGACACGAAGTCGAGCTTATTTTGGACTCCGCAGAACTCTACGATCTAACAAAGTTCGCCGTAACACGAAGTTAACTATCTACAAAACGCTGATTAGACCGGACTCTACGCATGGACTCTACGTGCAGAGGACCAACGCGCCCTTGGAGTTTTCGAACGGGAGGTGTTGCGTACCATCTACGGCGGAGTGCAGATGGAAGACGGGACTTGAAGAAGGCGAATGAACCACGAGTTGTATCAGCTGCTGAGAGAACATCGTCTACACCGCGAAAATCGGAAGGCTACGGTGGGCGGGTCACGTCATCGGGATGTCGGATAGCAAACCAATTAACCCGA